>NC_056748.1:231595614-231775614 GCF_019279795.1 Protopterus annectens | reverse complement strand
GAATTAAAACAATTCTGTAAAGAAGAGTGAGCCAATATTCCTCAACAGTGATGTGAAAGACTCATTGCCAGTTATTGAAAATGCTTGATTGCAGTTGTTGCTACTAAGGGTGGCACAACCAGTTATTAGGTTTAGGAGGCAATTACTTTTCACATAGGGCCATATAGGTTTGGATAGTTTTTTTTCCCCTAATAAATAAAATCAGCACTTAAAATTGCATTTTGTGTTTATCTGGGTTATCTTTGTCTAAAATTTATATTTGTTTGATGATGTGAAACATTTCAGTATGAAAAACATGCAAAAAAAAAAAAGAAATCAGGAAGGGGCAAATACTTTTCTATTGCACTGTATACTCATAAAGAAGAAAAGCATTCTATGAACTAAGCCAACATAAGAATGGAGAAAGGACATTTTGACAACAGGAGTGATTGCAAGTAGGGGTAGAGAAAATAGGCAAGAGGGGGCTAGAATTTACTGAAGAACACTGGCAAGGGAACCAAGGTATTAGGAGCAAATAACTAGACAGGGAAAGGTAATAGAGTGGGATGAGGCCAAGGTGATGTTTGGACTGCAGGTTAGAGACAGCCTTCCATACCAGGGATTGATATCAAGAGTACAGGCAAAGGGATAGGGGAACCTTAAGTGAAAGACCTACTCTGGTGGGGTTTTTAATTTAATCTAGAGCAGAAGCTGCTGTTAAAAAATGCAATAATTAGTAGGGCATATAAAATATTTCATGATAACTGTAAAAATCATTCAGAGGAGGTTAGAAAAGATTGAGGAGAGAAACTGAAAAAACTATTTACAAGAGAACAATGGGAAAAACATATGTATGGTTCTCAAGTATGCAACAACGTCCAGAAGGATCTTTGCTTGGAATTATTTGTATAGGGCTTTTTATACCCTAAGCAGACTCCAAAGAGTTTTTTCCTCAGGTGGACAGCAAATGTTGGAGGCGTGATGCAAAAGAAAGATGTAAGTGGCAGTATGTGCGTTGGGAATGTAATGACTTGGCAGATTTTACAAATTCCATACAGACTGCTCCGTCAGAAATATTGGATGAACAAATGGTTGTTACTAAGAATATGAGATTTTTGTGCTGGGACACAGGATCTGAATTACTTAGACATGGTAAGACCTCATTAAGATTAATTCTATTGGCTGCCAAAAAAGCAATTACTGGAAAATGGAAATGAAAGTCTAAACCAACTGTATTTGAAATATTTAATATTATAAAAGATGCAAAAGATCTAGAAGAGGGGTCTTTAGAAAAGGGAAGGAGCAAATTACAATACATGTAGAATAATGCTCTGGAGGTGGAGAAGTGAGGTTTGAGGGGAAGGCATGGATTCAGCAATTTATGTAATCTTGGACTGATGATAATTACAGAGACAGAAAATATATGTGACATATAATGTATGCCTATTTTCTTTTATGTTAATATATATTTTCCTATGTCTTAAGTTATGACAATTTAATAAACGCATTTAAAAAAAAGAATGTGTATGTTTGCCATGTGCGGTGGAAGTGCAAGGAAAGCAAATACACTAAAAAGCCTTAATTTTTTAAGAAACTTTCTAAAGTATTAAGTGTGTACTGTCATCATCCTAAACCTAAACTAATGCCTGCATGAACCCAACAGTTCTTTCACTGAGCAGATTCAGAACTCTGACCATTTTATGTTTAAGTATGTGTGTGCATCTACTGAAAAAAGAGGTGGAGCTGTAAAACTGGAGGAGTTTGAGTTGAAACTCGCACTACCTTTCTGAGGCGAACTCCCAGTACTATGCCCGGTGCTATGGGTACAGTCCAACTTCCATTTCTGTTTCACTCCAAACTCAACATGCCTTAAGAGGTTTCACTTCAAAAGCAGCTGGAGAGAAGGGGAAGAGTGGTGCATTATGAGAGTTGAGAGGAGTTTTAGAGACATGTAAATTCTTAAAGGCACCAATTGAATGTTGTCTACTGTTGACAAGTCCTTAGGCTGAAGTGAACAGAACCATAAGATGGGTGTTTTTTTTTTGTTTATCCTTATTAATGAATATTGCTTTTTGATTCACATTTCCTCAGTTTCATAAACGGGCAGAAAATGTGTATTTGTTTTGGTATAGATGATAAAGTGACAGAGTGGAAAAAATGGTGCTTTGTTCCACAATACGTCTCTCTTAGAGATATACACACACACACGCACACACACACACATACATATATATATATATATATATATATATATATATATATATATATAGATAGATAGATAGATAGATACACACACACACACACTGCTTTAGGCAATGTTCCATGCCTTCTCTAGGGGGAGTCAGTTTAAGTAAAAATCATGACATGTGACTGATATAGATGCTCAAAGTCAGAAGATTCTATTAAAATTCATAAAGAGTTTTCGCCAGCTATTTATTTCTTATGTTGGGACAAAGAAAAGAAATCAATATCAAAACAAACTATTTCCAGACAGTTACCCTTGGCTTTTTTGCCCATTATGGTAAAACACTTTTTGGCAGTATTTAGGCTTATTCCATTACAGCCTTGTTTTCTTTGATGGCATAACAGAAAGGGACGGACTCTAGAAGTATTCTACAGGTAGCTATGTTCTTCTCTACATACCTATATAAGGCATTACAAAACTGGATTCTTTGTCTACAGTCAAGTTTGTCTTTGCTAGGATCATTCTCCAGGGGCTCCTGGATATATATCCTTCCTCCTACCAGGTTGGATAGGCTTTGGTAATAAACCCATTTATCCTAAAGGATACTGCAGCAATGGGAATGATGAGTATAGTACTGTTGTATAAGTTGCGCTTAGCCATAACAACAGATGTTCAAACTCTTCACGGCTCCAGTAGCCGCACTCACCCTCCATCCCTCATGTTATTGTGTATAGTTATTGCCGGGAAATAGATTTGTTGATTATTTCTTATTTTTTTAGTTCTTAACTTTTGGGCAAGAAAGTCTTACCTATTTCTGCTCTGCTGATTTTCCCTCCTCAGGGTTGAAGATGCAGCAGTTAGCGGGGAAGTGTGGGAAGGAGCCAGAGCTTTTGGAAACTGGCCAGAAATCACAAATCATACAGCCTAAAGGCTACTGCAGCAGTGGGAATGATGAACATTGTAGGTATACTGTGTTAATGAAAACTAAAGAGCTACCTCCTAAGCTATCAGCCAACACAGAGGGTATGACCTGCGCTTTCCTATTCATTTATGTACCACATCACTGTGATTTGTGGAAGATCAGGGTCCCATAGATAATGGGACTTTACAGCATGAATCACAGTCAACTCACCCAGTGCCATAAAGTCATTTGTAGCAAGCAGCTTGGTATAGTTTATGAGAGAAAAACAAGTTTTGTTTCACCTGATCATTGTCTTTTTTTACCAATTGTCCCTCAGACACAAAAATAAGACCTCACTGGCACCTCCATTTCAGGAGCACCAGCCATCAGATGCTTGCCCCACTGCATAAACGTAGCAAACAGTGTGTGGGATGTTATTTATAGTTGCTTTGTAGTGTTCAGTGTTTTGAGATTTGATGTTATGAGGTTTAGATGTTATGGTCTTGATGTTTTGAGTTTAGATGTTATGAGCTTTCGATTATATGACTAAACACACGCGGGTCCAGGATTAATGCTCGACCGGCCGTTTCACCGAATGTGAAAAGGCCGGGTATACTTACACGAAAGTGCTTTTCACTGAAGAAGCACTTTCTCATAAGTATGCTTGTTGTGGAGATCGCACTAGAGTGGAGATAAGGGAAAATAAGAAGTTATGTACCTACCATAACGTTCCATGTTAGTTGTCTTCTCTCGCCTTCTTTCTTGCTTGATGGGCTCGGAGCCGATCCCTCGGCTCCGACTCGGCACTTGCTTTAGCTCGAGAACTCCTTTTACCAGCTCGAGGCAGCCCCATATCCCATGATGCAAGGCGGTAAGTACCCAGATCTCGTTTGTTGACAAAGGGCAATAACACCAAGCATAAAATACTTCCCAAAGGAAGAAGAAACTTACAGATGGAAAAAGGACCAGGTCTGAATGGTCTTTAGCATAATAGTTTCTTATACAAGGTCTGTCCAGGCCAGGGGAAGGAGGGAGGGTCAAGAAAGAAGGCGAGAAGACAACTAACATGGAACGTTATGGTAGGTACATAACTTCTTAATGTTAAGTTGTCAATCTCGCCTTCATTCTTGCTTGATGGGACCGCGTCCTAGCACCTCTATCCTGGGTGGCTCAATGGAACAAACTCTTGAGGACTGTAGAGCCAAAACTGGCTCTGTCCCTGGAGGCCAAGTCCAATTTGTAATGGGAAACAAAAGTGTGAGGAGTAGCCCAAGTGGCGCTGCACAAATAGTGTCCAAAGGAAGTCTAGCTTGAAAAGCTGTAGAAGTAGCTAAGCTCCTAGTTGAATGTGCTTTAGGTTTTGAGCACAGCTGTTTTCCCCTGAGTATAAATTTCAGAGATGACCGAAGAAAGCCATCTGGACAAGGTCACTTTAGAAACAGGAAGGCCTTTTTATTATCCGCATAGGAAACAAAAAGTTGATCAGATTTTCTAAATTTTTTTGTTCTGTCCAAATAATATCTAAGTTGACGGTGGACATCAAGATAATGTAGCTTCTGTTCAGCTCTATCTGAATAGTTAGGAAAAAATACAGGGAGATCAATGGATTGATTCAGATTGTTCTTTGAAGCGACCTTAGGTAAAAAGGTTGGATTAGTTCTCAAAGATACTCTGTCTTTGTGAAAAACCAAATAGGGGGGTCGAACCGAAAGAGCATGAAGTTCAGACACCCTCCTGGCAGATGTAATAGCTACTAGGAATAAAGTTTTCCAAGAAAGATATTTCAGGGAACAAGAAACAGCTGGCTCGAAGGGGAAGAATCAAGGATGTCAGCACTAAATTTAGATCCCACTGAGGAGGAGGATTCCTGATTGGAGGTTTTAGTAGGAAAATTCCTTTCAAGAAGGCCCTGCAGAGCCTATGGGACATAATATTATGATCTGCTATCCCGACATGAAAACTGGAAATAGCAGCCAATTGAACTCTGACTGTGGAAGAAGAGGAGCCTGCATGAAAAATCTCTGCTAAGAAGTCCAGGACTGCCTGAACAGGGGCAGTAAAAGGATCAATATTTTGGGCCTTAGCCCAATAACAGAAACGTTTCCATTTGCTTGTATAAATCCTCCTGGTAGAGGATTTTAGCGGCTACTATGATGTCTCTAACTGGGTTAGAGATCAAAGGAAGCCTGGCTAAGGTAGGAAGTGGAGCAACCATGCTGTGAGGTTGAGAGAAGGGATTGACCGGTGCAGCTGACCCGATTGGTGAATCAGAAGATCTGGCACTGGGTCCAGATGCCACGGCTGCACCAAAAGGTGATGATGGAGGAACGGAACCAAACTTGTCGAGGCCAGTAAGGGGCAATGAGAATCAATTTGGCTCTCAAAGCGGTAGCTTTCTGGATCACCTGAGGGATCAGAGGAAATGGAGGGAAGGCATAAAGAAGTCCCTGGGGCCAATCCTGGGTCAGAGCGTCTCTGGGGGATGGCCTGATAGAGGAAGAGGCTGAAGAAGTCTGGACATTTGCTGTTTTGGGGAGTAGCAAAAGATCGCAACATGGACGACCCCATTCCAGAAAAATCTCTTCCGCTATAGATTGCTTGAGAGACCACTCGTGAGGCATGAGGATAGCTCTGCTCAATCTGTCCGCTATAATGTTGGTTTTCCCAGGGATATGCGTTGCTACCAGAAACCGATGAGAGGAGATCGCCCATTGCCAAAGTCTGAGCTTCTCGACACAAGGGGTAGGACTTGGTTCCGCCCTGTTTGTTGATATACCAAACTACAGACATGTTGTCTGTGTGGACTGCAATTGTCCCTACGGGAAGAAAGTCGTTGAGGGCTTGCAACGTTAAAAGCACTGCTCTCATCTCCAGGACATTTATGTGCAGATGGTACTCGAACGGTTGCCACTTCCCATGAACCATCCTGCCCTGATAATGACCCCCCCACCCGATCAGGGAGGCATCCGTGGTGACAGTGGCTATCGGGGAAGGAGGTACAAAGCACCTGCCTTGGTGAACCTGAGACGATGTGATCCACCAAGCAAGATGTTATTTGCATGTTTGTGTCACCAGAATCTGGTGACGCATTGGAAGTTGCTGGTATGACCACTGTGTGAACAGCATCCACTGAAGAAGGCGCATGTAGAATCGAGCCAGGGGAAGAAGTGTAATGGCCGCAGCCATGAGACCTAATACCTTCAGAACCATTCTGGCCTGTATTTTCTTGCTGGCCAGAATGATCCTGACATGAGTCTGAATGTCTGAAACTCTTTGTTCTGTAAGGGTAGCTGACATCCGAACAGTGTTTAAGTTTGCGCCTATGAAGGTAATAGACTGGCAGGGCGATAAGGATGACTTTTCGAAGTTGATTGAGATGCCCAAATGAGAACAAAGGCCTATTGTGTAATCCCTGGCTTGTATAAGCTGATGCCTGGTGGTGGCTGACAGGAGCCAGTCGTCGAGATACAGAAACACCTGGAATCCTTGACGTCTCAGGTGAGCCGTAACCACTGCCATGCATTTGGTGAACACTCTGGGGGCTGTAGTGAGACCAAAGGGCAGGGCTCTGAACTGGAAGTGACTGGACCCCAGCCGGAAGCGGAGAAATCTCCTGGAGCGTCTGTGAATTTTGATGTGATAGTACGCATCCTGAAGATCTATTGAGCACATCCAGTTGTCCTTCTATAAGAAGGGCAGAATTGACTGAAGAGTGACCATTCGGAATCTTGTCTTCTTGACAGACTTGTTGAGTCTGCTGAGATCCAATATTGGTCTCCAGTCTCCCGTCTTTTGGGGACCAAAAAGAACCTTGAGTAGATTCCGGCTCTGAATGGTCTATTGTAACTGGCTGAATGGCTCTTTTTTGCAGTAGTTTTGCGATTTCTAACTCTGCAATGTCCCTTAGACCGGGTGGTACATCTGGAAGGGAATTTGAGGGAAAGGACTTTCCTCGAAAGGAATTATGTAACCCTTGGATATGATCGACTGTACCCATCTGTCTTGAGTGAGGGAATGCCAGGCTTCTGGGTACAGTGATAATCTTCCCCGACTGCCTCCAAGGAGGGACAGCCGGGCAACACCTCAGGGATGCTGAAAGGGCTTGTCAGAGAGAGGCTCCCTGTTTCCCTGGTTCTTGGACCCCTCTGCCTCTAGAGCGGCGTCTGTTATTGTTACCCCTCTGCCTCTAGGGGTAAACTGACCACGTGAATCGGCGTGACTCCTTGGGATTTACGGAACCACATCTTCCCGCCCTTCTGTCCTTTGGGATAAGGCCTAGAAGGGGTGGAAAACGGACTCCAACAGCAGAAAGAGTCTTGCCGTCCTGCTCGCACCTGGTCAAGGTTTCCTTCACCTGAGGGCCAAACAAAGCTGACCCATCAAAGGGAGAATTTGTGAAGGACGCCTTAAAGGGATCCGAAAATCACATAGCCGCATCCAGGCTTGGCGTCTAAGAGCCACACCTGTGCCTGCGGCTCTACTCGCTCCATCCGCAGCATAAGATATTAGCCGCATGGAGGAGTTAACAACGGAATTGAGGGTTCCTAGCTGCGAAGCAATCTTATCTTGAGCTCCTGCAGCTGTAGGATCCTGAACTACTTCTCCCAGCTCCTTCAGGATATCCCTTTGGAGTCTGGTGAAGTGACATAGGTAATTCAGTGAGCATAGCAAAGGTCGCTGAGGAAAACATCCGCTGCATCTATCCATGGTCCTAGAGTCCTTATTAGGAGGATGGACGGCACGGAAGGATCTGCAAGTTCCTTTTTGGTGGCCGCAGCCACCACCATGGCATCAGCAGGGACACCCTTGGAAAGGAATTGTTTGTCACCGGGGGCAGTGATAAATTTAGAAGGCCTCCTAGGGACTGGCTCTACAGAGTCAGGAGCTGCCCACGCCTTCGTGCAATAACCTGCATAAGGGGTCGAAGGCGGAGACACCCAGGAGGTGGAGGGCCGAGATCCAAACGCCTCTAGGTATACTGACTCATCCTCAGAGGGATTGTTGGTGGGCCAGTTTCCCCTCTGTTTCAGAAGTTCTAGGATGTCTGCGAAGGAGACATCCTCAGAGGCGGATCTAGGGGATCCCTCTGACTCATCAAAGTCAGTATCCTAAGTGACAGACTCGGGGGAGTCTACATGCTTCCTCTTACAAGTCCTCTTCCTAGGAGGATCTCCCGAAACATCAGGAGAATCCTCGGAAGAGGGGGAAATTCCCAATGGGGAAACCTGAGGCGGAGGATCTCTGGGTCCTGTAGCAAGAGAAGTGGCAGAGATGTCAACAGGTACTATAGAGGGAGGAGCTACGGGAACAGACTGCTGACTGATACCAGTGGCCAGTACACTCTTCATCACCTCGAATGCTCCCCCCCAGACAGGTCCGAGAGAACCCGCTCCGAAGAGCTAGGAACTCCAGGGACCACTGAAAGGGAAGTCTCCGAGGCAGATGTCGGAGCCGAGCTCACCAAGGCCGAGGCTCCAAGGGAAGAGCGGGTTCGGACAAGGGTCGATGCCACTCACCCTCGGAGGAGACCATGGAAGCCCGACCACGAATCCCTCTAAGGAAGGTCTCAAGAGGAGATAAGAGTAGAGGCTGAAGGAACAGAAGGGGGTATCCGTCCTCCAGCCGTAGCAGTAACCATGCCCGAAGACTCCAACTCCAAGCTCTGGGGTAGAGTTGAAGGAGGAACTGTAACGGGGTGTGGACCAACAGTCGTCTGCTGAGACGGACTGTGTAACATTTGGGCCAGTACCTGTGACTTGAGTAATCTACTGACCACTCTCTAGGTCATGATCTGACAACCTGGATGACCTTGAAGATCGGCTCCGATGGCTCCGTTCGATAGAAGAGGTGAAGCGGGCGAAAGTATCGGCTCCAAGGAAGGAGACCTCGACCTCTTCCTGGAATGAGCCATCGGAGCCGATACTATAGATCCCGTCGGAGCCGACAGGAAGCCTCGATGTATCGGCTCCAGCCGGAGCCGATACAGCCACCAAAGTAACGGTGTCGGAGCCGACACCGATGCCTGTGCCACATGGGTGTCGGAACCGATCGGAGCCGACATCGAAGTGGACAATACAGATTCGGCACCGATAGCCATCGGTGCCGAAAGCTTTGTCAAGCCAGAATCGGCTCCAGCCGAGCGATCTCGACTCAGCAGTCGGAGCCGAGGCCGCAGGCTTAGATACAGAAGCCTGGGCCTTGGCAGGTTTTGTTGATTTTGGTGGAGCCGACTTAGCCGGAGAGCCCTCCGGCAAGAAGGCCCCTAAGAATCAACTTATTAATCTCTCCTGCAGGACTCTCTGGCTGAAGGAGTGACAAATAGCACAGGAGTCCTGCAGGTGAAGAGGGCCCAGACAATACAGGCAAAGTGTGACCGTCTGTCAGAGACATCTTCTGACAGCACGAGTCACACTTCTTAAAACCTGAGACCCTCTCCTTTGACATGGTGCGAAAAACACAACACACACACACACCAGTCAAAAATAACTTAAACAAAATACCAAGAGGTATTCTATAAAAACCAACACACACACCTAACAGGGGGATGGGATAGGGAAAAATTGACTAACAAAAAATTAAAGGAGACAGGGAATTTCTGTCAGAAAGGGTAGAAAAATAAACTTAAACTATCAATAAAGGAGTTTTAGACTAAAAAGGGGCTTAAATATCACAAATGTGAACAACTTACCAGGAGCTGGTAAAAAGAAGACCTCCCAAGCGAAGCGGCAAACGAGATCTGGGTACTTACCGCCTTGCATCATGGGATATGGGGCTGCCTCGAGCTGGTAAAAGGAGTTCTCGAGCTAAAGCAAGTGCCGAGTCGGAGCCGAGGGATCGGCTCCGAACCCATCAAGCAAGAATGAAGGCGAGATTGACAACTTAACATTTCCCTTTTTCCCCACTGTAGTGCGACCTCGGAGTAAAAATATAAAAGTAGGGGGGTGTGGGGGATGCAGGGGGGCTTGCCCCCCCTGCAAAAATGTAAATGTAATGTTTATTTATTTATTTTTTGAAAACACTTTAATGAAAGCTCTTTTTTGGTGAAAGCGCTTTTGTTAAAGTGTGTTCGGTGATAGTGGATTCGGACTGTTGAATTTTCGTTCAACAGTCCTACATCCATAGACACACACACACACACACACACACACACACACACACACACACACACACACACACACACACACATATATATAAGTAACATGTCCTCAAAAGTTAAAAAAAAATCATTCCATGTTTTTGATCCTGTCTGCAATAATGATAACCATGATAATCAATCTTCAGAAATAGATAGGCTTTATAAAGTTCCTCAGTCTAACAAGCTTGCTTTCTCACTTCAAGTCCGACCTCACAGCTATTCCTATTTCTTCTCCAGCTGCTAACAAAGCTCTGGTCAATGCAAATCGTTTGCCTTTGGACTAAGGATGGTGAACCCTTTGACAGGTTTGGTAACAGAATTTTGTCTTCTTCATTTCAAGCCGCAGAATCCTGTATTACTAGTCGCAAATGTTGATGTAGATGTTGACTGTTGTAGTCAGTTTGAGGAACTTTCTGGCTGAATTAATCTCAGAAGGTAGTTTCTTTCTGAATCCTACTATTGCTACACTTTCTCAACAGTCTAGATATTCTTCAAATAGTGTGTAAGAATGTGCTGAGACTGTGTCTATGGCTACTGTGAACAGACCTTTTACCTGAGTACATAATCAGGAGTTTTATGAAGACATAAAGCCTGAGATTTTTAGTTCTCCTTTGGATAAGGTTTTGTCTGGACCTTCTGCTGCTCAAGTATTCAAACATTCTGATGAAAGAGGCAAATCCACTTGGGGTTTGCTAAGATTTCACAAACCCTTTTTTTAAATCTTCTAAATCCCTGTTTTTTTTTTTTCCAAGTGCAAAACAAGAAATCCCAACAGTCTTCCACAGCAAACAAGAATCTAAAAAGAAATGGCAGTAGGGGTCCAACAAAAACAGAGAACCCTCAGAAAAAGGTCAGACTTCTACCTCAAAATAACTATGCCACCATCACCCCCTACTAAATCACTTCTCTCTGCTTCTTCCCCTTCAAATCTGTCCCCAAATGGTTCTCAATAATCTTCTCTGACAACAGATTGTTTCAAATAAATGGGTGTTGAGGCTAGTTTAAGAGGGTTAAAAATGACACTGAATAGTCATACATCCTTCACAGAACCCCACCCCCTTCAGGTTCTTCATAATATGCTTTCCTTGAGGGTCATAAAAACACTAACTTAAAACCAAAGGGGAGAAGGAAACAAATTCAGAATGTTTTGGTACCAAATGATCCATCATGGAGACCAGGACTCAACCTATCCTTTCTTAACTTTTTCGTGAAAGAATCAAAGTTTAAGGTTTTGACCTTACAGAGGCTGTTACCTCTCATTCTTCTTCTAGGTTTCATGGTAACTCTAGACTTAAAAGATGTTTATCATCACAGAGTTTGGATTTTCTGTGTCTGGGTCAAGTTATCAGTTGTCTGCAATACCTTTTGGATTATCTAAAGCTTTCATGGTGTTTACAAAATGTCTAGTTCCAGTGATAACTAATTGCAGACTGCAGTACATTCACATATTTCCTTATTTACATTTCTTTGCAGAGGTGCAAGTGTCAGGAGTCCTTTTCATGGGTTACAAATCTCCTTCTCAATGTGGGCTTTCAGATCAGCAGTTACAAATCCTTTTTTATTTCTTCTCATAGGACTGTGTTTCTAAGTTATTTCTGGGTTCTTTTCTGCAAATAGAAAGTGGACATGTATCTGTAAATCTTCCTGAGCTTCTCAAATCAGTCTCAAACTTCCATGATTATTGTGAATCCTTTTGCCAGGTTTTACATGAGAAAAAATTCAATGGTTTTTAAAAACTACGTGGATCCAACATTCTCACCCTCTGGAATTTCAGATTCCAATTTTGGGTCTTGTGAAGAGAGAACTGTTTTGGTGGAGCCAGCAAACTGTCCTGAATCCTGGACTTTAATACAAATGCTCTGGAACAGTTAGTCTGCACCCCCACAAGGGGCTCAAATGTCCTACACTTAGTACTCACCAACATGGGAGGTCACTGAACTATGTATTGACCTCTCTGGCAAGGTCAGACCATAAATCTGTCTCATTCGAAGTAACAATCGGACCTGACACCCCCACAGGAGCAAAAAAAAAAAATTTTGCAAAACAAACTACAGCCTACTAAGCAATGGTATAAAAAGTTTCAAACCCCCTGCTAACACAGCCATCAATGACTCCTATGCAGAGGAGTACACAAATAAGAAGCTATGTACCTACCATAACGTTCCATGTTAGTTGCCTTCTCTCGCCTTCTTTCTTGCTGGATGGGTTTGGAGCCGATCCTCGGCTCCGACTCGGCACTTGCTAAGCTCGAGAGCTAATTTTACCAGCTCAAGGCAACCCTATATCCCATGATGCAAGGCGTGACTACCCAGATCTCATTTGGTAGCTATAGGAATATGCCCATTATCTTCTTCCAACAGAAGGAGAAGAAAGTAACCAAATGTGTAAACACAACACAGGGGAACTAGTAAACTAGTGACCACTCACAACTGGAGTCCATAGGAAGAATAAACTCGTCCCCAGAGAAGAGTACAATTTCAAGGTCTGTCCAGGCTAGGGGGAAAGGAGGGAGGGATGCAAGAAAGAAGGCGAGAGAAGACAACTAACATGGAACGTCATGGTAGGTACATAACTTCTTAATGTTAAGTTGTCAAACTCGCCTTCATTCTTGCTGGATGGGACCGCGTCCCTAGCACCTCTATCCTAGGTGGCTCAATGGAACAGACTCTTGAGAACTGTGGAACCAAACCTAGCTCTGTCTCTGGAGGCCAGGTCCAATTTGTAATGTGAGACAAAGGTATGAGGCGTGGCCCAAGTGGCTGCTGCACAAATGGTGTCAATAGGTAGCCTAGCCCGAAAGGCTGTAGATGTGGCTAGGCCTCTAGTAGAATGTGCCTTAGGTTTAGAGGGCAATTCTTTGCCCCTAAGGAGATAAACATGGGAAATAGTGGAAGAGAGCCATTTCGATAAGGTCACCTTGGAGACCGGGAGACCTTTTCTGTTTTCTGCATAAGAAAGAAAAAGTTGATCAGATTTTCTGAATTGTTTAGTTCTATCCAAGTAGTATCTGAGCTGGCGATGAACATCCAAGTAATGCAGTTTCTGTTCCGCTCTGTCCGAATAATTCGGGAAAAATACTGGAAGATCAATAGACTGGGTAAGATTCGTCTGGGAAGCCACCTTGGGCAAAAAGGATGGATTTGTTCTTAGAGATACTCTATCCTTGTGGAAAACCAAGTAGGGAGGTCGAACACAGAGAGCATGAAGTTCAGACACTCTCCTAGCTGAAGTAATAGCCACCAGAAAAATTGTCTTCCAAGAGAAATTTTAAAGAGCATGTAGCAGCCGGTTCGAAGGGGGGAAGAATTAGGGATGTCAGCACTAAATTCAGGTCCCATTGCGGAGGAGGATCTTTAATTGGGGGCTTTAGTAGAAAGATACCCCTGAGAAAGGCTTTACAAAGCTTGTGAGACATTATGTTCTGGTCCGCTAAGCCAACATGAAAATTTGAGATTGCTGCCAGCTGGACTGACTGTCGAAGAAGAAGAACCGGACTGAAAAATCTCAGCTAAGAAGTCCAAAACTGATTGAACTGGGGCAGTAAAGGGGTCTATGTCCCTGGACTTTGCCCAGAAGGAAAAACGCTGCCACTTACTAGCATAAATCTTTCTGGTAGAGGACTTTAGAGAAGCTACTATGATATCCCGTACAGGATTAGAAATCATAGGAAGCCTGGCTAATGAAGGAAGTGGAGCAACCAAGCGGTGAGGTTGAGAGAGCGAATGGCCCGGTGCAGATGACCCGACTGGTGGGTCAAAAGATCTGGAACTGGGTCCAGACGCCAAGGCTGTACCAATAGATGGTGATGAAGGAACGGGAACCAAATTTGTCGAGGCCAGTAAGGGGCAATGAGAATCAACTTGGCTCTCAAAATGGTAGCTTTCTGAATGACTTGAGGTATCAAAGGGAATGGAGGAAAAGCATAAAGAAGTCCCCGGGGCCAAACCTGGGTTAGAGCATCTCTGGGGGGTTGGCCTGGGAGTGGAAAGAGGGAGAAGAAGTCTGGGCATTTGCTGTTTTGGGGTGTAGCAAAAAGGTCGCAGCAAGGGAAGCCCCACTTCTGAAAAAATCTCCTCCACTACTGATTGTTTGAGAGACCACTCGTGAGGCATGAGAATAGCTCTGCTCAATCTGTCCGCAATGAAGTTGGATTTCCTGGGGATGTGCGTTGCTATCAGAAACCGATGAGAGGAGATTGCCCACTGCCAAAGTCTGAGAGCTTCTCGACATAGTGGGTAGGACTTGGTCCCGCCCTGTTTGTTGATGTACCATACTACGGACATGTTGTCCGTCTGAACTGCAATAGTTCCTAAAGGAAGAAAGTCGTTGAGGGCTTGCAACGTTAAAAGCACTGCTCTCATCTCTAGGACATTTATGTGCAGATGGTATTCGAAGGGTTGCCAAGTGCCATGGACCATCCTGCCCTGATAATGCCCCCCCCACACGATCAGGGAGGCATCCGATGTGACTGTGGCAACCGGGGCCGGGGGAACAAATGGTCTGCCCTGGAGGACTTGAGGGGAAGAAATCCACCAGGTCAGGTGACTCTTGCAAGATTGTGTCACGATGATCTCGTAGCACATGGGAAGCTGCTGGAAGGACCACTGGGAGAATAACATCCATTGCAGTAGCCGCATATGGAAGCGAGCCAAAGGAAGAAGTACGATGGCAGCCACCATAAGTCCTAGCACCTTCAGGACAAACCTGGCCCTGATCTTTTTGCTGAGTAGGATGATCTGAACATATTTTTGGATGTCCAGAAGTCTTTGATCTGTGAGTCTTGCTGACATCCCAACAGTGTCTAGTTCTGCGCCTATAAAGGTAATAGACTGGCAAGGTGACAAGGAGGACTTTTCGGAGTTTATGGAAATTCCTAACTGGCTGCACATATGAAGAGTGTAGTCCCTGGCCTGGAGAAGTTGATGCCTGGTGGTGGCCATGAGGAGCCAGTCGTCTAGATACGGAAACACCTGGAATCCTTGACGTCTCAGGTGAGCCGTGACCGCTGCCATGCATTTGGTGAACACTCTGGGGGCTGTAGTGAGACCAAAGGGCAGGGCTCTGAATTGAAAATGACTGGTCCCCAGCCGAAAGCGGAGAAACCTTCTGGAGCGCCTGTGAATTTTTATGTGATAGTACGCATCCTGAAGGTCTACCGAGCACATCCAGTTGTCCTTGCCCAAAAAGGGTAAAATGGACTGAAGCGTGACCATCCGGAATCTTGCCTTCTTGACAAACTTGTTTAGTCTGCTGAGGTCTAGAATTGGTCTCCAATCTCCCATTTTTTTGGGGACCAAAAAGAATCTTGAGTAGATCCCGGATCCTATTTGGTCTGCTGGAACTGGCTGGATGGCTCTTTTTGCTAGAAGTTTTGATACCTCCAGCTTTGAGAACTCCCTTAGACCGGGTGCAATGTCTGGAAGGAATACCTTCTGAGGAACAGGATAGCTTTCGAAGGGAATCTTGTAACCCTCGGATATGATCGACTGTACCCAAATGTCTTGAGAAAGGGAAAGCCAGGCTGTTGGGTACAGCGACAATCTTCCCCTGACTGCCTCCAAGGGTGGACAGTCGGGCAACACCTCAGGGATGCTGGAAGGGTTTGTCAGGGAGAGGCTCTCCGCTACCCTGATTCTGCAGACCCCCTCTGCCCCTAGGGCAGCGTCTATTGTTATTACCCCCTCTGCCTCTGGGGGTAAACTGACCACGTGCGTCCGGCGTGACTCCCTGAGATTTACGGAACTACATCTTCCCTCCCTTCTGACCTTTAGGATAAGGTCTTGAAGGGGTGGAGAAATGGACTCCTACGGCAGAAAGAGTCTTGCCGTCCTGCTCGCATCTGGTCAATGTTTCCTTCACTTGAGGTCCAAACAAAGCTGAACCGTCGAAGGGAGTATTTGTGAAGGACGCCTTAAAGGGATCTGCGAAGTTGCAAAGCCGCATCCAGGACTGATGCCTAAGGGCCACTCCTGTGCCTGCGGCTCTACTCGCTCCATCGGCCGCATAAGAAATGAGCCGCATGGAGGAGTTTGTTAAGGAATTTAGGATTCCCAGCTGCGAGGTAATTTTTTCTTGAGCCCCGGTAGCTGACGGATCCTGTACTACCTCACCTAGTTCCTTGAGAATATCTCTCTGAAGCCGGGTAAAGTGACAGAGATAATTCAGCGCATAGTGAAGGTCGCTGAGGAAAAAATCCGATTACCGTACCTATCCATGGTCCTAGACTCCTTGTTAGGAGGATGGACAGGTACAGAAGGATCGGCAAGTTCCTTCTTGGTGGCAGCTGCCACCACCATGGTATCAACAGGGACACCCTTGGTGAGAAACTGCTTGTCTACTGGGGCCGTGATAAATTTAGATGGCCTCCTAGGGACTGGTTCCACAGAATCCGGGGCTGCCCACGCCCTTCGAGCCACCACTTCCATGAGAGGGTCGAAAGGCAGAGACACCCAGGAGGTGGAAGGTCGAGATCCAAAAGCCTCCAGGTATACTGACTCATCCTCGGAGGGGTTAATGGAAGGCCAGTTCCCCCTCTGTTTAAGGAGTTCCAAGATGTCTGAAAAGGAAACATCCTCAGAGGGGGACTTTGGGGATCCCTCCGACTCATCTAAGTCAGTAGAAAATGTTGTAGACTCAGGGGAGTCTATGTGCTTCCTCTTGCATGTCCTCTTATGTGGGGGTTCCCCCGAAGGATCAGGAGAAACCTCGGAAGAGGAAGTTCTTCCCAGTGGGGAAACCTGGGGCGATGGATCTCTGGGTCCGGGAGCAAGAGAGTGGGAAGAGATATCAGCAGGCACCGAGGAGGGGGAAGCTAATGGAACCGACTGTTGACTCAGCTGAGGGGCTAGAACACTTCTCATCACCTCAAAGGCTCCCCTTCCAGGGAGGCCAGAGAGCCCCCACTCCGAAGAAACAGGAACTCCCGGCCCCGCCGAAAGAGAAGGCTCTGAGGCTGATGTCGGTGCCGAACTCACCAACGCTGAAGCTCCGAGAGGGAGAACGAGGCCGGACAAGGGTCCGATGCCACTCGCTCCCTCGGAGCCGACGCGGGAGTCACGACGACCGGATCCCTCCATGGAAGGTATCATGGAGGAAATCGGAGTAGAAGCAGCGGAGCGAAAGGGTGGCATCGGCTCCGACGCACCAACAGTCAAGGTTTCGAGAAGCTCCGGCTCCGAACTCTGGAGGAGAGTCGAAGGAGGAAATTCAGGGGGATGAGTGATAGTGGTCGTCTGCTGAAACAGGCTATGGAGCATCTGGGTCAGTGCCTGTGATTTCAGCAATCTGCTTACCACTCTCTCCAAGTCGTGGTCAGAGAGCCTGGAAGACCTAGAAGATCGGCTCTGATGGCTCCGCTCCGAATGTAGAGATCCCGGAGCTGAGCGAATTGACTCCAGGGAAGGAGACCGAGATCTCTTCCTAGTAGGAGCCATCGGAGGCGAAGACCCCTCGGTTCCAGTCGGAGCCGATAACTTATCGGCTCCAGCCAGAGCCGACATCGACTTCGATGCAGGTGTATCGGAGCCGGCCGGCACTGATACCACCGCCTCTAAGAGAGACAGATCGGCTCTGTCCGGAGCCGACCTAGACTCCGAAGGAGTCGGAGCCACAGCCGAAGGCTTCGAACTGAAAGCCTGGGGCTTAGGTGGCTTAGAGGGCTTCCCCGACCCAGTCTTGGTCGGGGAGCTCTCCGGCTTCAATAAGCCTCATAGGATTAATTTATTCCTACGTTCCTGCAGGACTCTGTGGCTAAAAGAATGACAAATGGCACAGGAGTCCTGCAGGTGTAGAGGTCCCAGGAAGTACACGCAAGAAGTGTGACCGTCTGTCAGAGACATCTTCTGACAGCACGAGTCACACTTCTTGAAGCCTGAGACCTTCGATTCTTTGGACATAATTATGCCCAGTGCACCAACACACACACACACACACACACAAAGTTCCCCCACACAGTTAACTAAGAAGAAGGGGGGGGGGACTAAGTACAACACTCAAACACCCTGACAGGAATTAAGGAAAGGGAGGCTTAAGGCCTGAAGGGGAAAATAACTAAACCTATTAGGTTGAGGGACTATAGGGTTAAGGAGATAGGCTATAGAAAGACTAACTCTAATACTAGACAAAAAGGCTTGAAAAAGGGGAAGATTTTAGACTGTAGAAAGTTAAATTACAAAAAACACTACCTGAGCTGGTAAAAGAAGACCTCTTGCAAGCTGCAAAGCGAGATCTGGGTAGTCACGCCTTGCATCATGGGATATAGGGTTGCCTCGAGCTGGTAAAATTAGCTCTCGAGCTTAGCAAGTGCCGAGTCGCAAGAATGAAGGCGAGTTTGACAACTTAACATTGCCCTATATAAACACTTAAACAACTGCATAGATGGAGTCATACCTGACTGGATCAAAATCAGGTCCTCCCGAAAAAACAAGCCACCCTGGTGGACCTCAAGTATAAATAGGTTATATAACAAAAGGAAGAAACTGATGTCTAAGTAAAAAAGGAAAGTTACTCAGCAGAGGAAGAATATCCTCCACAGTTTGAACAAACAAATCAGATATCTTGTAAAGTCCTCTAAAGCTAATTATGAATCTAAATTAGCATCCCTAGCTAAGGACAGTCATAAAGCATTCTTTAGCTATGTCTGATATCTAAAAGGGAATGTCCGACTATGTGCTGAACTTGTAGTGGACAGTACCACTCATACTGAAGCTGAGGAAATTGCCAACCTGCTGACAGATTTGGCACAAACTTCACCCCCCCTGTCCCCACCAGCAATACCCCAGAGCATACCTGACACCAGTCCTCTGCCTAGCATCTCTAAAGAGCAGGTCGTATCTGCACTCTCCAAGGCCAAAAACATGGCCTCTATGAGACCAGATAACATCCCAGGCTGCTTACTAAACAATCTAAAAACAGGCATAGTGGAACCACTTGGCACTCTGCTTAACCACAGCCTGAGCACTGAGTTTGTTTCAGCAGAGTGGAGAACAGCAACAGTAATCCCCTTGCACAAAAAGCACTCATCAGCCAACCCTGGGAACTATAGACCCATAAAGTCTAACCAGCCTTATTTGCAAAGCCATGGAAAGAATCATCATGGACCTTATTAACAAGGACATAGGTGACATTCAAACTCTTGACCTGACCAAGTTTGGCTTCATTAAGGGCAGATCATTTATTTATTTACATTTGTTTACTGGGAGGGTCCAATTGGACACAGCTGTTCATTTTCAGTGGAGGCCTAAGGAGAAAAGCTCCATAACATTTGGTACGGTACAACACATAAAATGTTTACATAGAAAAAAGTGGTTTAGACATACAATTTATAAAATATAATAGGTAACAAAATATGATAAGAACCATAAACTATAACAACTGTATAAACATACAGTTAGTTTAGTAGAGGTAATGTAGAAATTATAACGGTAAAAATACTAAAACAAGTTGTCCATGAGGCGGTATTAGCATGTTCATATATGGGTAAATCACATAAGATGGCAGCACTCTTCTGCTTAAACTAAGGGAAAAACAGTATTATAAAACAGGTGACAGGACAGAGAGTTGTATGCGGCTAAGAGAGGTATCTGGAGTGAAGTTACATATACTTAATTTGTGGGAGTTTTAATGAAGATGTTAGTTGGTGGATAAGGGAAAGACAGTAGTATAGGTCAGCCAGGTGCTAAACAGTTGCATGTCTAAGAGTTCTTCAGCTAGGATCTAAGTTGATTTTTGAAGGTAGTTTTGTTGGACTGAGTCCTAATTTCAAGTGGTAGGGAGTTCCAAGTCTTGGCAATGTTACTAGAATAAAGGGTGTCACCAGAGCTGAACTGGCTTTTGGAGACTGCAGTTAGAGCCTTGGTGGATCTTAATTCTCTGTGATTGGAATAGCAGGTGAGCAGGTCTTGTAAGGCTGGAGTTTTATTGGGATGGTATAATATTTGGTGGGCTACAGTAAGTTGGTTCAAAGCTAGAGTGTTTGGAAGTTCCGTCCAAGGAAGTTGTTTTAGGGCTTGACAGTGATGAGTTCGATAGGAGGAGTTTGTGGCAAATTTTGCTATTTTGTTGTAGCATGCAGATAGTTTATTTAAATCACCCTTGCTTAGATTAACTAGGATAGGAGAGGCATACAGCAGAGATGAGAGAAGATGAGATTGAGCTAAGATGACTTTACTGTTATGAGTTAGGATGTTTTTACATCTGTAAAGAGTACCTAGTTTATTGTGGACTTTGCTCATTGTTAGAGCTATATGTTTGTCAAATTTCATATTGTGGTCGATTATGACCCTTAGTAGTTCAGTTTGTGTGACTGGAGAGATACGGGCAGTATCAGATGCGAATGGGGGAATAGGTACTATTGCTTTGGAGGGATGGAAGAGCATAAGTTGGGTCTTTTTAGGATTTAGTATTAGCTGGGAGTTTGATAGCCAGGTTTCAATGGATGTAAAGGCTTCTTGGATTTTGATTTGTAGTTGTAGGAGGGAGGGGGCAGAGTAGTTTAGGATGGAGTCGTCAGCATATTGAACTTAGTTTGCTAGAGGGGTGGCTTTGTGAAGGTTATTTGTGAATATAGGGAAAAGTAGGGGCCCTAGAATTGATCCTTGGGGTACTCCTAGTTTCACAGGAAGAAGTGGGGAAAGGAGTCTTTCCACTGAATGGCCTTAGGCACCGAGAGAGGTGGTGTTGAAACCATAATAGTGTGGAGGTAGATAGTTTTAATTCTGAGAGTACTGTTAACAGTTTTGTATGGGAGACTGTATCAAATGCTTTTGATAGGTCAAGGAATACTGCAGAAACTAGTTGGCCATGTTGCACTGCATATTTACTAGGTTACTAAATTTTATGAGTGCAGTGGTAGTACTATGGTTGGGGCGGAATCCATGTTGAGTTTCATCAAGAAGATTGTAGGGGTGAAGATGTGTTAGGATCTGGGTCTGGATACATTTCTCAATAAATCTTGCCAGTGGGGATAGTATAGCTATAGGGCGATAGTTAGTGAGGTCAGTGGAATTGTCACCTTTGTGTATTGGTATAATGTGGGAGATTTTCCAGAGAAGTGGCACCTTTTGTTCAGAGATTGATCTGTTAATGATTATTGAGACTGGGTAAGATATGGCCTTGGCGGCTATTTGAAGGAATTTGGCAGGTAGTTTGTCTGCTGCTAGGCTGGTGGGTTTAAGTTTGGTTAGGTGTCTATAGATAGTATTAGTTAGCACTGGTTAAAGGGTGAAGGAGTTGGGGCTAAATGATGGGTACAGGGGGAGTTGAGAGGGTGGATCTGTTGACAGTTTTGGTATAGAGTTGGTAAAGAACTCATTGAATTGGGTTGCTGTTTTTACATTGGTGGCATCTATGTTAGAATGTGGAGTTTCTGATTTGCCTGGTTGGAGAATATTGTTTATAGCAGCCCAGAACTTTTATGGGTTGGCATTGTGCTTAGATTGAATTTCATTATAGTATTTATTTTTGTTGACTCTGAGTTGTTTTTCTATTATACTTTTCAGTTCAAAAATGTTTGCCTGTTAAGAATATATTTTGTTTTTGTGCCAGGTATCCCATGCTTTGTCCCTTTGTCTCATAAGTTGTCTAGTGTTCTTGGTAAGCCATGTGGCGTAGGTGGTTTTTAGCATGGATTTCTCTTGAGGGGGCAAGTTGGTTAAGAATGCTTAAGAAGACAGGGTTGAAGTACTCAACTGCTTCGTCTAGAGGAAGTGTTAAAAGGGAAGACCAGTTAGAGTGGTAAAGGGCAGTATTGAGGTCATCAGCCCTGAAGTTTTTGGTGCATCTTATGTGTTTGATGGAGCTAGTTGTAATGGGTTTAATTTGTCGTCTTATAATAAAGGTTGGGAGGTAGTGGCTTACGGTATCTGGTAGTGTTCTGGAGTTTTGAATGATAGCTGGGCAATTGGTGAGAATCCAGTCTAAAACTGATCCTTTTTTAGAAGTTTTGCCTATACTAGAGGACTAATAATCATGCTTATTAAACCTGGTGGACTTCTTTGAGAATGTCACCAAACTCCTGGATCAAGGCAAAACAGTACATACTGCCTTTCTTGACTTAGCCAAGGCTTTTGACACAATTCCACACACAGCTATCATTGAGAAACTCTCCCAGCTGGGGACTAACCCTTACTTCACTAGATGAGTAGCCAAATGGATCACCGACAGAACACATATTGTCAAATTTGGTGATTCCACATCTATCACTAGACCAGTTACCAGTGCATACCACATGGATCTGTGCTGGACCATCTACTGTTTAGAATCTATTTCTTGGAAGTCTGGGCGAAAGTAGATGGCCTGTGGCTTACCAATTTCACTGATGATTGCAAACTGGGTGCAATCATTGAGTCGCCCAATGATGTTGACATATTACAAAAGCAGCTAAGACAGACAAATGATTGGTGCCAAAGCCATGGACTAAAACTAAACACAAAAAAAGTGCTTTATTACCCCTTTGGCAAAGAGGAAGTCCTTACAAATTACAATATCGATAGTGCCCCCTTATGCTCAAATCCAGTGGTGTGAGATTTGGCAACACAGGCTGACAGTAATCTAAACTTCGATCACCATGTGTTTACAGTGGTAAGGAAAACCTTGTACATTACACAATTCATAAGTAAGGGCAACACACCCAAGACTAAGAATGTTTTAACTTCTCTGCACTCAACCCTCATCAGACCACTAATAAAGTACAATGCTCCCTTTTGCATGTACCTCTCCACACACCTGCAGCAGCTGGAGAAACCACAGAGGTTTCTCAACAAGAAAATTCAGGGCCTCCAAAACATGACCTACATGGAAAGACTAAATGCCCTGTCACTGTACTCTGTATCTTATAGGCTGCAGAGAGGTGACTTGTGCCTAGCCTACATAACAGTCTCTGACCCTGCCCTAACAGAAAGGCTGCACATCTGCAAATCAAATTGGACAAGAGTCACTTGCTCCAGGGACCTCAACCTAGCCTGTGACATTTACAGAACATGCTGTACAGACAGATACATCTCCCAGAGATTGCTGCTTCTCTGGAATAAACTCCTGATTAATGTGAAGCAGAGCTCCTCAATAACCCTATTCAAGCGCAACCTAGACAACTGGATGGGAGACTGCAAATTCACTCTGGGGGTGGCACCTATTGTCTTTTATGGACAGGGGTAGTCAGTGTTGATCATAGACTCACTATGCAAATAACGGCCATCTAAGCAAGGTCAATTAGAGAACACGGGTATAACATGGCTAGGCTTGCAAAGGCCATAGGGACATTAGCCTAGTAACCTCCTATGAAGCTATAAACCTATCTAGGTCTCTCATACTCTCTTTCAACCCCAGCTCAATCTTCAGCAACAGATGCTTCAGATTTTGCTTTGGGGGTTAGTTTTAATGAGGGTAAAAGTGCAAACCTTTTGGAAGAAAACAGATGGGCCAAAGCATCTAATGGTCTTAGAGATATTAGCTGTGGTCCATGCTATAGAATCTATTTATCATCTCTAGTCCCCATGACCTCTACAGGTAATTCTAGAAAGTACTACAGTGATGTGGTACATAAACAAACTGGGCATTAGGTCTTGCCTTCTGTGCAGACTGGCTGTGATAGTTTGGGAAGTTGCCATGAAGCACTATTCAACCTTTCAAGCTTCCTATGATCAGTCAGAGCAAAATGAAGTGGCAGGCAAGCAGAGCTGGTCCAGGACAGACCATAATAAATGGAAAATGAAAGAGGGGTCTTCTAGGAATTGATGCAGTTGTGGGGAAGACCAGAAATAGAGTTGTTTGCTTCCTTTAAAAGATGGAGCTAAACGAATTCTGCACCAGTACTCCTTGCAAACAGGCCTGGAAAACAGATGCTTTTTCATTCCTGTGGTTGAAAATGTTACTTTATGCATTTCCACCCTTTCACCAATATCCGTGGTAATTCTGAAGATTCAAAAAGACTCCTCAAAAATCATTCTGGTGACTCCCTTCTGGTCTGGGCAACAGTGGTTCTTCCTTGTTATGAAATGTGCCAAGGGCAACTAACATGCTTTGTCATAGATTACATCTACTCACACAAGACACAGAGGGAGTTTGATACACCCCAGTCTCAAACAACTTCAGCTGATTGCCTAGATCATTTGATTTTAATTCCTTTTGGCACCTTGTTTCTGAGGTAGTGCAGCAGGTGCTAAAGGAAACAAGAACAATTATTATGAAATCTTGTGTTAGTAAGTCAAAGACATTTTCTAGTTGGTGCCACATTAATAATAAGGGCCCAATCAGGGATTATGTACCATGAGTTCTTTGATATTTGTGTGAGTTACTATCCTCTAGTCTGTCTTACTCCATCAACAAGGAGAATAAGTCGGCCATTTCAGCATGTCTGCCCATGGATCCTCCTCCTTTCTTCTCAGACTTTTCTCAAGCTGTTCTGTAAAGAAGTTTTTCATGTGTAAGACCATTCAGTAAACAGGTGCCACTTGTGCTGGAAAAAGTTAATTCTGTCTACCTTTGAACCAGCTCTTCACAAAAATCAGCCTTGTCTCTTTCTATTTTGCGTGATTTTTGTTGCATTCATCTTCTTTCAAAAATAACCAATGTATCCAACATCTTGTCCAGTTGCTCATCTACAATTTCAGCTGGAAAAGTGTCATACAATTTATTCTTTCACTTATTGTTTTAAGCAGCCTCTAAGTAGGGGCATATAGTTAAACCTCAATTTGAGATTAAGCTGTTGCCATTTAGACAACACACCTCTCTCCATATATGGGCATTTTTAAAACTCTTAGCCCGTGAGGTACTATTTGCAGTTTTATACAGGCTTCAAAATGACAACACTGCATTTGCAGGCTCTTTAGTTTAAATAAACGGGCAAAACTGCAATTCAAATTGTAGCTTGTTACAGATCGCCTACCATGTCCCAGGACCCCCACTCCGCATTTCTGGAAACACTGGGAAACATAAAGGTCCTACCAAACACCCTAATATTGGGTGATTTCAATTACCCAAACATTAAATGGGAGAACTTTTCAAGTACTAACTCCCTTGCCCAACATTTCCTAGAATTTATAAACTCAAACTCCCTGGATCAACTGGTCAACACTCCCACCAGAGGTGACAACATATTGGACCTGGTCATCACCAACATGGGCGACCGGTGTTCGACACCGGAGGTCAGCCACTCGCTGGTTAGATCTGACCATACACAAATCACTCTGGATATCCACATTCTGCCCCCACCCCCGGACAAGGAAACCACCGTAAAAAACTTTTCAAAAGCAAACTTCACATTACTTTAGACTGAGCCCCCATGCTAAAGGATAAAGCTATCCAAGCTGCAAAATCCTTTACCAATGCATTCTACGGGCACCTACAAGAATGCAAGGATCATGCTATCCCAAGCAAAACCAAGACTCACTCCTCCAAGAAAAGGAAACCAGTCTGGTGGACCCCTGCCATAAACAAGCCTTACAATAGAAGGCGGAAACTAGTACAGAAAATAGTAAAATCCCAAGAAGGGAAGACATCCCTGATCAGTATCAGCAAGAAACTGTGATCCTTCATAAAATCATCCAAGGCAAGCTTCGACAGAAAAATTGCCAAAGACTCCAAAGATAACCACAAGGCATTCTTTAGCTATGTCAAGAATCTAAGTGACAATGCTTAGATCTGCTCGGAGTTAGTGCAGAATGGCACAAAATACACTGAACTGACCAATATCGCCAACATTCTGGCAGACAGGTTCAGTGCAAACTTCACCCCCCTCTCACCCCCAAAAGGGCCCATAACCATAACAGAAGAATGTACAGCCCCTAAAAATCACAGACACTCAGGTTAAAACAGCCCTCTACAAAGCCAAAAACACAGCATCATTGGGACCGGACAGTGTCCCATGCTGCGTCCTACACGAGCTCAAAGAAGAACTAACCCCTCACACTGTTCAAACTCAGCCTCTCCACAGGCTACGTACCCGTAGAGCGGCGCACAGCAACGGTTATTCTGCTCCACAAAGGTGGAGCCACAACAGACCCTGGGAACTATCGCCCTATAAGTCTGACTAGCTTGGTCTGCAAGACTATGGAGCGCATCATCATGGAACTCATTAACAGAGAAAATAGGAACCTCCAAACACTGGACCCTACCCAGTTCAACTTTGTTAAGGGCAGATCATGCCTCCTAAACCTGGTGGACTTCTTTGAGACAGTTACCACGGCTATAGACGAGGGAAGGGTGGTACACACAGCCTACCTAGACCTCACAAAGGCCTTCGACACCATTCCCCATTCTGGTATTATAGACAAGCTCACCAGCCTGAACATAAACCCCTACTTCACAAGATGGGTTGCAAACTGGCTCAGGGACAGAACCCACATGGTGAGAGTTGCGGGAGCTCGGTCCGACTCTAAACTGGTTACAAGTGGCATTATCCAGGGCTCAGTCCTAGGACCCCTCCTGTTTGGTATATACTTCTCAGAGGTACAGGCAAGCACAGGAACTATGGCTGACCAAGTTAGCAGACAACTGCAAACTAGGGGCTATCATTGACACTCAGGCTGACACAGACATCCTCCAAAAGGGTCTCCCTGAGATGGATACCTGGTGTCAAAATCATGGCCCCAAGCTAAATGCCAAAAAGTGCATAGTCATCCCCTTTGGAAAAAACAAAGTACCCACAAACTACCACAATATTGGTAGTCCCCTAAATACGGAAGATGTAATAAGGGATCTGGGGACCCAAGTAGGTAGTAATCTCTCCTTTGATAATCACATTGCCAAAGTGGTTAGAAAATCCTTCTATATGGCCCACCTAATCTCAAAAGGGTTTGCATCCAGATCAAAAGAGGTCATTGTGCCCCTCTACTCATCACTCATCAGACCCATCATAAAGTACAACGCCCCAATTGGGATGTACCTTACAAGACACCTGCAACAGCTGGAAAGACCACAGAAGTACCTCACCAAGAGGATCACTGGCCTCAAACAGATGCCCTATGCAGCTTGACTAAAGAAACTTCAGCTGTACTCGGTTGCATACCGCCTACTCAGAGGTGATCTCTGCCTGACATACAAGGCCATGTCCAACCCAGAATTGATGGACATGCTCCCCCTAAAGAAAACTATATCCCCTCGAGCTACATGCTCTCAGGATCTAAACTTCACCACAACAATGAATAGGACGTGCTGGAGGGATAGATTCCTGTCCCAGAGACATCCCATGCATTGGAACAAGATTCCAATCTACATTAGGTAGAGCTCCTCGCTAACACCCTTCAAGAGAAACCTTGACGAGTGGATGAGAAACAAAGTTTACCCCGGGAATCACTTCAGTGGTCCTGCTGGACAAAGGCACAGGGAACTCATCAAAGGGGGCGGCGAAAGCCAACACATTCTGGCTAGGCTTATAAATGCCTTTGGGCAGATAGCCTAGTACCTACCTATGAACCTATAAATCATTCTCAAGTTTAAGTAATTCTCTAAGCATATCCTGCATATTCACCATGTTCCTCTCACGTCTGTTGATTAGTGAAGTTGAGTAAAGGATTTTCATTGCTTTTTAAATAAGTAGTTAATCTCTTCATTCCTAGCACATAGCCTTTTCTATTAGTAGCAGGAACATAATCCAATTCAAGGTTTTCAAGACCTCCTTCAGCCATGGTTCCAGTCTGCTCCAAATACAAAACACAAATGCAGTAAAAAAACAGCAGTAAACAGGATAAATGGTTCACTAAATCCAAAAGTGTAGAAAATTGTAGTAAAAAGTAGGAATGTGAGCCAAACCACAGCAACAGCTTTAAACATACATAGCTATTCAGCACAAAACAGTCCAAATTGTTGAAGTAATCCAGGTTTATTGTGAGCGCTTTCACAGTAATCACTACTGCTTCATCAGACAAAAAAATACATTTCAACCTTTCCCCTTTTTAAAAACATACAACAATCAATCAAAAAATTCTATACCATCACGTGCTATAGTACTAAGAAAGTCCTACATAAAACAAAATAAAAAATGATGAATAAACTCCAAGCATAACATCCACATGTATAAATAAACTTATATATGAGTGTATGTGTGTGTATATATATATATATATATATATATATATATATATGTGTGTGTGTGTGTGTGTGTGTAATATATATTTATAGCAGACAGTCTCAATATTTATCTTTTTCTTCCGTGTCTTGCTTTTAGTACAGGTTTAATAGATATTTTATCATTCAGTCCACTACCCTTGTTTGCCCTCATTCTAATGATCCATCTCATCTCACTTGCTTTAGTTATATTTCTTACATCTCCCCCTCTTACACTAGGTGTTTTAGTGTCAAAAGCTAAAAAAAAAGAAGTTATGTACTCACCATAACATTCCATCTGAGTAGTTGTACTTCATTTGTCTTCAACCTGTGGTTACGGATCCGAGCCGGCAACTTTTACTAGCATCAGCTCCGAGCTCTAAACTTCTCCCCTTACCCATAATACACCTCCACTGCCTCTCATCCCCAGATCAAGTTTGTTGAACTTATACTGAGAACCCGACCTGAAAGATTTACTTGTGACCTATACTGCAGCCCGGAGGGAAGGAGGGAGGGACGGTTGAAGACAAATGAAGTACAACTACTCAGATGGAACGTTATGGTGAGTACATATCTTCTTTATCTGAAGTAGTTTACTTCATTTGGTCTTCAACCTGTGGGACAGAGACCCTACCTAAAACTCCTGGGAGGGCCTCATAGAAGGATATTCTGGAGCACCGCGGAACCAAAGGATGATCTCCTTTTGGAAGTCAAATAAATTTGTAATGAGAAATAAACATATGAGATGAGGACCAAGTAGCTGCAGAACAAATATCATCCAAAGACACTCTAGACCAAAAGGTGGCAAACGTAGCCATGGACCTAGTGGAATGAGCTTTCACCTGACCTGGAGGAGACATACCTCTGTCCTTATAGACCTGCAGGATGCATGAAGAAATCCACCTAGCGATAGTGATCTTGGAGACAGGTTTCCCCAAAAAGGGTTTATAGAAGGATACAAATAATTGATCAGATTTACGGAAATTTTGTGTCCTGTGTAAATAGAATTGTAACTGTCTATTAACATCCAACATGTGGAGTTGTATTCCATCTTGTTAGTAAAATTAGGAAAAAACACAGGCAAATTGATGGTCTGATTGATATTTACTGGTGATGCCACCTTAGGAAGAAAAGATGGATTGGTCCGAAGGGAAACCCTATCTTTATGAAAAATCATCTAAGGAAGTTTGATGGACAAGGCCTGTAATTCTGAAACCCTTTTTGCAGAGGTAATAGCTACCAGAAAAGCTGTTTTCCAAGATAAAAATTTCAGATCTGCAGTTGCGGCAGGCTCGAAAGGCGGAGGACCAAAGCTTGAAGAACCATCGTAATGTCCCATGGGGGAACAGGATCTTTGACCAGGGGGCCATAACAAAAAGGTGCCTTTGATAAAGGCTTTACACAGTCTGGAAGAGGCTAAAGAGGCAGAATTCTCGCCCACATGAAAATGAGAGATGGCATCCAATTGAACTTTGACAGTAGAAGAACTAGCTCTGTGTTGAAATATATCAGCTAGGAAATCAAGAATGGTGGAAATAGGAGCCATTACAGGGTCTAAACTCCTTTGAGAGGCCAAAAAGAAGAAAGTTTTCACTTGCTGCGATAAACCTTCCTGGTTGAAGACTTATGAGCAGCCACCAAAATAGATCTAACTGAGGAGGATAATCCAGGAGTCCTAGCAATCACAGGAACTGGAGCAGCCAAGCTGTGAGCTTCAGGTGGGCAAGATTCGGATAAGGCACCCCCGAAGGGTGTGAAATTAAATCCTAAATGGGATCTAGGATCCAAGGTGGAGCCAGAAGGTGAGACCAAAGGAAGGGAAACCATACCTGGCAAGGCTAGAACAGGGCAATGAAGATCACTCTGCTCCCCAGTTGATGAGCTTTCTGTAGAAACCTCGTAATGAGTGGTACTGGCTGGTAAGCATACAGAAGACCAGGAGGCCAAGCATGAACTAGAGCATCTCTGGGGGACTCCCCCCGGCAGGGGGTTCAGAGCAAAAAACTTGTTGCACTTCGCGTTGGAAGGAGATGCGAAGAGATCGTAGCAAGGTTGACCCCACTCGCTGAAGATCTGTTCCGCTACTGACAGATTCAGAGACCACTTGTAAGGCATCAGAATGGTCTGACTTAGCCTGTCTGCTAGGATGTTGGACCGTCCCAGAATATGCGTTGTGATGAGAAAGCGACCAGTGGAGATCGCCCATTCCCCCACTCTCATGGCCTCGCGACAAAGGGGATAAGATCTGGTCCCTCCCTGTTTGTTGATATACCAAACCACTGACATGTTGTCTGAATGAATAGCAATGGCCCCAGAGGAAGAAAGGCATGAAGGGCCTGCAACACTAGAAGGACCGCCCTCATCTCTAGGTCATTTATATGCAAGCTGGTCTCTATGGGGACCACAGGCCTTTGACTGTCCTGCCCAAACAATGCCCCCCACCCGAGTTGGGAGGCATCCATGGTCAGTGTGGCTTGGGCAGGGGCTGGAACAAAGGGTCGTCCCTCCAAAATGTCCGGAGAGCTCATCCACCATATGAGGGATGACCGACAGACTCGACTGAGTTGAATTGGATATGTCAATGGCAGTTCCAACAGGGACCACTGTACAGTTAGAGTCCACTGTAGAATTCTCATGTGTAACCAAGCACATGGGAGAAGAGTTATGGTCGACCGCTATCAGACATAGGGCCCACAACACCGATTCTGCTGTTGGAAGATGAGCATGGTGGATCAGGGAGACATGCATCCTCAGGTTTTGAACTCCCTCTGAGGTCAGGAATATTTTGCACTGAAGAGTATCTATCCTGGCACCAATGTAGTCTATCACCTGTACAGGATCTAGAGAGATTTGGATGGATTGATTGTGATCCCCAAATGCAAGGCAAGAGTCAGGAAATAATCCCTGGTTTGGGAAAGTAGACGCCTGGTGGGAGCAGTGAGGAGCCAATTGTCCAGGTACGGATAGACCTGAAATCACTGAAGCCTCAGGTGAGCCACTACCACTGCCATCACTTTGGTAAACACCCTGGGGGCTGTGGTGAGACCAAATGGTAGGGCTCGAAATTGGTAATGATTAACTCCTAGCCAGAAGCAGAGGAACCTCCTGGAGCTTCTGTGCATTTTTATGTGATAGTAAGCATCCTGGAGGACTAATGAGCACATCCAGTCGGTCTCTTGCAGGTACAGCATGATGGACTGTAACGTGACTATCCAGAACTTCTCTTTGGCAACTGACAGGTTCAGGGTAGAGAGGTCCAGAATGGGCCTCAAGTCCCCTGTTTTTTTTGGCACCAAAAAGAACCTGGAGTAGAAGCCCGATCCGGACTGATCTGAAGGGACAGTTTCGATGGCTCATTTTTCTAGCAGATTGGAAATTTCCTGTGCTGCTGCCTCCCTTTGCATGGGTGGTACATCCGGGAGGTGTCTGGGAGATATGGGGAAACCCACGAAGGGGATAGAGTATCCTCTGGATATGATTTGAAGCACCCAGCGGTCCATTGTTATGGACTCCTATACCACTGGGTGCAAGGACAATCATCCCCCGACTGCCTCCAGAGTAGAGCAGTCGGGCAACCCCTCAGGGTTGCTGCCCGGGTCTGTCCGAGAAAGGTTCTTGAGACCCGAAGTTCTGCAGACCTCCTCTGTCTCTGGGCCGGTGTCCATTCTGTCCCCCTCTGCCTCTGGGGGAAGAAGAGCCCTGAGTGCCCCGGGAATACTATGACTTCCGGAACCACATCATCTTTTGCCCTCTCAGGTTCCGGGAAAAGGACCTTTGAGGGTTAGAGAAGGAGATCCCGACAGCAGATTGTTTCTTCCAGTCCTTCTCACTCTGGACTAATGTCTCCTTGACAGTCTTACTGAAGAGTGTAGAGCCGTCATAAGGGGCATTGGCAAACGATGCCTTGAAGCCAGGCGTTATGCGTTACGGACACACTGGACCATACCTCTCAACTCTACAGAGTATTGAAGAATGTCCAGACTTTTGTTTCATATTTTTTGGTCTGTTCTTAATAAAATCTGTGGTTTTCTGGCAAATCACCAAGGACTGAAGGTACCAAATAATGACATGCATTTGAGTTTCAATCTTCGTTTCCTACAGAAAATGCATGCTAACACAAAACCTGTTATTCTAGAAAGTTTCGAAGTTTATAAGAGCAATACTTAAAATATGTCCCTAATTTTGGGCCTTTGTACCCCATTATTTTTAGGTTTTGTCCAGATTTCTTGCTCTAAGAGGTTGAAGGATATGTTTACAATTGCCAGCATCTCTTTCACATTTGTGTTTCAATCTGTCTTTTCTGTTAGAAAAAGCCTGCACTTTTATTCCCATAGACACTGCTCCCCAGGCAAGTCTAAGGACCCTTTTGGCACAGACTGTGCTAGAGCTGGAAGGGAAAATGGGAGACCTGACTTGTGATAAACGGTCTCCCACCAAACAATTTTTACAGCACCAAAGCTGGAATCTGTAAGTCAGGGGTTGTTGATTTTGGGACCAAATTTTAAGTACCTTTGGGTTTTTCTCATCTGGAATCCTGTTAAAGGAATCATGAGAACTACAACAGCCATGAGAGACAGAATTCAGATAAATTCCCTGGCTGAGACAGTATGAGTGGAAAAACCCAGGATTACATCTAGATATAGATTTACTTTTCTTGAAGAACTGAGGTATCTAGGAGACACCCCAGGAAAAAAATCCTGTGAGAAGGAGTCAAAAAAGAAGTTGTCTTACCATAACGTTCTATTTGTGTTACTCATCTTCTTTCATTCATCACTGATGGGTTCGTTTCCATGCCCTCAGAACCGAGTTGGCCTTTTTACCAAGCTCACGCCGGACAAAAAACTCTCAAGCTCATCTTCTACCCAGAACGTCCTTCTTCCTGGTACCTCAGATCTAGATTGCTAGAGAAAGAAGAGTAAAGCTGAGGCCACTACTGTGCAAATACCCTAGGACACCACTATACCCAAAGCATCCCCCAGGAGCCTTTGGAGGGGGAAGGAGGGTGGGAAGTGATAAATGAAAGAAGATGAACAACACAGATGGAATGTTATAGTAAGACATAACTTCTTTATCTGATGTTGTTAATCTTCTTTCCATTCATCACTGATGGGACAAAATCCCAAGCTACCTTGAGGTCCATGGGCAGCCCTTATGGAAGAACATTCCTGAGTAACAGTGAGCCAAAGGCAGCTCTCCCTCTGGAGACCAAGTCCAATTTGTAATGATTGATAAAGGTATGAGGCTTAGCTCAAGTAGCTACTGTGCAGATGTCATCCATGGAAGCCTTGGAATGGAAAGCTACATATGTTGCCATAGATCTAGTGGAGTGAGCTTTAATTTTTGGCATAGGTTCATTACTGAGGGAATAGATGAAATGTACGCAGTCCTTTAGTCATTTTGATAATGTAACCTTGGAAACAGCATCTCCCACTCTGGGCCCAGAAAAAGAGATGAAAAGCTGTTCAGATTTATGGATACATCTGGTCCTGCCTAGGTAAAATCTCAGTTGCCTATGTACGTCCAAGGTGTGAAGGCAGTACTCTCCTCTATTGGCAAAATTTGGAAAGAACACTGGTAGGTCAATGGTCTGGTTTATTGAGAATTCAGAAACAACTTTGGGGAGGAAGGATGGATTCATCTGAAGTGAAACTCTATCTTTATGAAAAAACAGATAGGGCCTCTTGATACACAATGCCTGCAGCTCCGAGACCCTTCTGGCAGATGTGATGGCTACCAAGAACAAAGATTTCCAAAACAAAAACCTTAGGTCATACTTCGCAGCAGGTTCAAAAGGTTTTAAAGAAAAAAACTGAAGGACTAAGGTGAAGTTCCATGGTTCCACTGGCTGTCTGACAGGAGGCCTGATATGAGAGGTCCCCTTGAGGAAGGCCTTGCATATCAGTAAAGAAATAAGACAGGTGCCATCTATACCATTGTGGAAATTAGAAATTGCCACTAGGTGTACTCGTATGGTAGAAGCAGAGGCTGCATTATCAAAAAACTTAGCCAAGTATTGAAGCACCACAGTTACTGGAGCCGAATATGGGTCTAGCATGTTATTCTTGGACCAGATGGAGAACCTTTTCCATTTATCCTGATATAGTCATCTGGTGGGTAGTTTATATGAGGCCAGAATGATGTCTCGAACAGGCGAGGAGAGATTAGCTTACCTGTTGACTAATGAAAGTGGAGAAACCAAGCTGTCAGCTTGAGAATGGTCAGATTTGGTAGAGGGTCCAGAATCCACGGCAGGTATACTAGGTGAGGCCAAAAGAAGGGGAACCAAACTTGTCAAGGCAAGAACAGGGCTATGAGGATCACCTTGCATCTCAACAGAAGAGCTTTCTTTAGAAATTGTGGAATCAGGGAAATGGGAGGATAAGCATAAAGCATAAAGAAGTCCCGTGAGCCAATCATGGATTAGAGCGTCCCTCGGGGACTCCCCCTCTGGGGGAAGTAGGGAAAAATAGCTGCTGCACTTGTTGTTTGATGGGGAGGTGAAAAGATTGCAGCAAGGCTGGCCCCAGTGGCTGAAGATTTCAGTTGCCACCTCAGGATTGAGGGACCACTCGTGAGGCAGGAGGATGCATCTGCTCGGTTTGTCCGCAATTACGTTGGAGCTCCTCGGGATATGCATTGCTATCAGAAAGCGGTTGGAAGCTATCGCCCACTGCCAATTCTCATGACTTCTCGACATAGAGGGTAGGACTTGGTTCCTTCTTGCTTGTTGATATACCAGACCACTGACATATTGTCTGACTAAATTGCAATTGTCCTGGAAGGGAGAGCCGAATGATAGGCCTGCAACGCTAACAGCACTGCTCTCAGTTCCAGAATACTGATACGCAGATGGGCCTATGAGGTGGACCATGTGCCTTGGACTGTCTTTCCCTAGAAATGCCCCCCACCCCCACCCCACCTGATCAGGGAAGCATCCGTGTTCACAATGGCTATGGGCTGAGGGGATTGAAATGGGTGACTCCAGAGTTCTATGTCTGGCCTCAACCACCAAAGGAGGCCCTGTTTGCAGGAGTTGATTATTCGTATCTGGTAACATGGGGGGGTGATAGTTTGGGAACCACTGAGAAAGAAGGTGCCATTGCAGGAACCGCATATGTAGCTCTGCTACAGGCACTATTGGAATTGAAGCTGCCATACAGCTTAGGGCCTGAAGAAATTCCTTTGCTTAAACTTTTGTTTGAGAGAGGATCACTCAGAGCTGGAGCCTCAATTGGTGGAGTTTGTGAATTGAGAGTGATACTAGACAGGACAGGGTACTGAACACTGCTCCAATGAATTCTATTTTTTGTGTAGGAGTAAGGTTTGATTTCTTCAAATGTATCATTACTCCCAACAATTTTGCCAGAGAGAGAGAGTATAATGCATTGCTGTTACCAGAAGATGCTCGGTGGGGGTGGTGAGGAGCCAGTCATCCAGATATGGAAACACCCAGAATCCTTGTAGTCTCAAGTGAGCTGTGACCAGTGCCATGCATTTTGTGAACACTCTGGGGGCTGTAGAAGTACCAAATGGCAGGGCACGAAATTGATAATGACTGGCCCCTAACCAGAAGTGAAGCAGATTCCTGGAGCATTTGTCCATCTTGATGTATTAATACGCATCCTAAAGATCTATCCAGCACATCCAATCGCCTTCTCTTAAAAAGGGGAGAATGGACTGAACTGTGACCATCTGGAATTTGGTTTGGGTGACAGACTTGTTTAAGCTGCTGAGATCCAAAATGGGTCTCCAGTCCCCTGTCTTTTTTGGCACCAAAATGAATCTTGAGCAAAATCCGGTTCCATGTTGGTCTGGTGGGACTGGCTGGATGACTCTTTTTTGAGACAGCTTTATTAACTCCGAAGCTGCTTCTTCCCTTTGACTGTGTGGAACATCGGGAAGTTTTCTTGGAAGGTTTGGTTGACAAGAAAGGGGAATGGTATAACCTCTGGTGATGATACTCTGCACCCAACGATCTGTAGTAATAAATTGCCAGGCAGCTTGGTGCAGAGAGAAATGACCCCCGACTGCTTCCAGAGATAAGCAATCGAGCTGATCCTCAAGAGCACTTGTAAGGCTGTCTGATGAAGGAATCTCTGTAGCCTTGGTTATGAGGACCCCCTCTGCTTCTATAGGGGTGTCTTCTGGAATTGTTATCCCCTCTGCCCCTGGGGTTATCATCACCACATGCAGCATGGAAAGGACAATAAGATTTTTTTGTGCCACATTTTCCCACTCCTCTGATTTCTGGAGAAGGTATGCTGAGGATTGGAAAACTGTAGGCTTACGGCAGACAGGGTCTTTCCATCTTGCTCGCACCTGGTTAGAGTGTACTTCACTTTGGAGCGAAAAAAGGGATGAAGCTTCAATGGAAGCATTCAAAAAGGAAAATTTGAAGGGATCTGAGAGGTCACAAATGCACATCCAGGCAAGACACCTCATGACAATGCCCGAACCCGCTGCTGTAGCCACCCCTTTGGTCGCATTTGAAAGCAACCTCATGGATGAGTTGGATATTGCTTCCAGGTTTGCGAGCTGTGAGGACACTTTGTCCCTGACCTCGTCAGACAACTGTCCTGTGAGTGTCCCAGAGAGTTCAGAGATCAAGTCCCTCTGGAGCCTCGTAAAATGTGACAAATAGTACAACAAGCGAATAGCAAAGGTCCCTGATGCAAAAACACACTTTCCAACCCTGTCCATTGCCCAGGACTCCCTGTTGGGTGGATGGAGAGCGGGACTTTCCTTAGCCAAGTCCTTTTTCATGGCCACCGCCACTACCATAGCATCGACTGGTAACCCTTTAGACCAATGCGGATTCGCCTCGGGAGGGGAAAGAATTTTGTCTGGTCTCTAAGGGATTGCCTTAATGGAATCAAGATTCTTCCAAGCTCGCTGCACGATGAGCTGGATAAGCTCGTCAGCAGGCGAGGTCACCCAAGAGGTAGAAGGCTGGGTGCAGAATGCCTGCAGAACATGGACTCCTCTGAAGGGTTGGAGGGCTTCCAGTCACCTCTCTCCGTTAGCATTTCTGAAGGAGACATCATCAGGAGGTGACTGAGGGGACCATTCACCATCATTGTAATCCATGTCTTCAGTTAAGGACGCCTCGGGTAAGTCCATGTGCTTCCTCTTGCATGTCCTCTTTCGAGGGGGCTCCTCAGGGGGGTCTCTGAAGAGCAGGTATCTTTAACAGGGGTGTCCTGTGGTTACTCTGCCTGGTGTCCTGGGGTGGTCTGTGGCAGGTGTAGCTCAGGGGGCAAAAACCGGGGTTCTGACATCAAGGAGTGCTTCCAGAAGCGAGAGCCTTTTCCATCGTGCAGAAGGCAGGCCCGCCTGCAGAGGGATGGGAGCTCGGAACCAAGAAAGACAACCTCGGGACCAGGGTCACACCTCACTCCAACGAACCTGCTCCCATGGATGAAGCCTCAAGCAGGATTGGAGCGGACGCGGCTATCGGCACCGATGACGCAACCGAGGAGAAAGATAGCTCCGTGCCCCGGGCCGAAGCACCCATCCCCCAATCCCCAGATTGAGGAAGGACCGGTTCCACAGGAACTGAAGACCAAAGGGGCAAACTCAGAGCTGAAGTGAGGTGCACTGTAGGTGCCGAGGTGATGGGTTCCAAGAAGGATGTCGGAGCAGAAGGCTTCGGAACTGAGATGGTCTTAGGAGGAGTGCAAGATGGAGTCCGTGGATAAACCAACCTAAGTCCTGCAGGTGGGTGGGTCTTAGAAAGTGTGGGTATGCCCCTGGCTAACAAAAGCTGGTCCACAAACAGCACCATGTTGTGTTCCAACAGGCGCCTGGTGGATCAAGTGGATACTTTGGATGGAGAGTCAGGACATTCAATGAACGGGCTATACACCTGGCCCAGAAATGGATCTACGGCAGGAGAGTATCCTGTCTGTGGTGCAAGGTCTGTCAGCACCGAAGTCTCTAATTTCAAGACTGGGAGTAAAGGGGTCAAATCCAGTGTAGTCGGTACAACGCTCTGTGCCGAAGTGGCACACAGAGCTGAAACGCCCGGTCCCAAAAATTGTAACTAACGAAGGAGTTTAAGGTGTGCCATGAGCTGAAGTGGCTACAGGTGCCGAAGTCAAAATAGGCATAGTGAGGTCTATAATTGGTGCCAGAGGCAAGACCAGTGCCGAAACTGGTGCCGGTATCAAAGGTTTCAAGATCCTTGGAGCCGAGGAAGAAGGAACCGTAGAGGCAAATTTATGCTCCGCAGACAACTTTGGGACCTTTGATTTCACAGGATTGCCCTGAACACCCAATGGTGAGGAGGGAACAGAATTGGGCCTCTTTTTTTTAGTAGGATGGGTTGAGACCTTCGTCGCAGAAATGACCTCTGAAAAGGGAGACTTAAGTAACCCTTTCAGTATGAGTTTATTTTTGCGCTCATTAAGAGTGCATTGACTGAAACTCTGGCAAATGTCACATGGAGGCTGCACCCAAACATTATACACAATCATCGTGAGAGCCACTATTAGGTAACTTGCCATTACATGAAGCACAATGCTCAAAACCTGAAGTACCCTTCTTATCCGACATCTTGATAGAGAGACACCATAGGCCAACAGTATAATCCAGTTAGAACAAAAGTCAAACACCGTTCAAAGAAGTCACAATTATACCAGTACAGTGATATGTAGAAGAGAAAACATAGACACCTTACTAAAAAACAGCTAACAGGTTACACAGGAAAGAAAATACCAGCTATTATATTGAAGGAATACCACAAGGGTAAGGAAGGAAAGGCCGTACCAACAATGGTACTTGAAAGTTTACCAATGTTAACAACGGGTGGAGTAGAGAGGGAAAAAGCAAGGTCAGACAGAAGAAAACACACTCGAAATTCTATTCGCTCAATACAAAATGAAGATATCAGAAATTTTTCACACAAATATCAAATTAAATTCCACTTAGCTAAGAGCTCGGCTGAAACGCGGCTTTGCAGCTACGCGGTAAACAAGATCTGGGGTAACAGGGAGAAGGGCATTCTGGGTAGAGACTTAGCTCGAGAGTTTTTTGGCTGGTGCGAGCTTGGTAAAAAGGCTGACTTGGTTCTAAGGGCTCAGAACCAAACCCATCAGTGATGAATGGAAAAAAGATTAACAACATCAGATCAAGACTTTTGTATATTCTCCTGGAACCCCAGTCTGTGCAGGAGATCCCTCACCGAAGTGAGTGATTCTGCCACTTTGAAAAAGACTCTTCAAAGTTAAGCAAGTCATCTAAATAGAAAACAAGCAACTACCTTGAAGTCTGCAGTCGTGTATACCCCTGGGGCAATGGCTAGATCAACGGGTAATTAAGAGAAATGACAATGTGATCCAGACAAAGAAGGCCTTAAGAAACATCTGAAATCTGTATTTATAGGAATCTGATAGTACGTATCTTTTAAATCTAAGATCAACAGAAAACTCAGATGGGGGATAAGGCGTAACAAAATGTGAAGGGATAACAATTTCAACTTGGGTATTATCACAAACAGGTTTAGAAAGGAAAGATCCAAAACTGGTCTCCATTAATCTTCTTTCTATGGCACCAGGAACATTCTTGAATAAAACCCTTCTCCTAACTAAGGAGAGGGTGCAGTTTCTATCACCTTCTGAGAAAGCAGATGCTTAATGACTGGAGGGAAAAGTAGGGGGTTGGTCTGGCAGATGAAGAGGAATCCCTCAAAAATGAGGCAGAGACTTCCATTGCCATCTGTATCCTTGATGGATCTGTTGTGAAAGAAAGAAACACAGATAAAGACTTTCTGGTAGGATTAAGGGTTTTACCAGGGTTGGTAGGAGTCTTGCAGGTAGTTACTCAGACTTACTAGACTGTCCTTTGTTCTGGGTGTTCATTCTTTCTTATTGGAACCTCCCTAACATTATTCTATATGTTTGCTTACCAGCAGCTTGCTGTGCTTGTTTATTTTGCTTCTGGAAAATGGTTGTAGGGGTAGTATTAAACCCCTTGGCAAACTGTTTGCCTCTCTCAACATACTTTTTAAGGACTTCTGCAATGGATGGTCAAAAAATTAACTCCTTATACAAGAGAGAATTCAACATTTCAAACCCAACATCTTTTGGAAGATTTTGAATAAGCTGCCAAGAAAACCACCTCATTGCAGTTCCAGTGGCAGTAACCCTTGAAGTGGCATTTACAGAATCATAAGATGATTTCAAGCAGTGGGTAGTCATTTGAGACACTGAAGTAATTAGTTTACAGAAATAGTTTGCTTTTCTTCAGTAGAAGAAACAGATGCCATTGTATTGCTTATGTTCTCAAAAGAAACAAGCAACTTTAACATACTAGCTTGACAGCTGAGAATTCTAAAAATAAGTGTTCAGAAGAATACAGCTATTATAAAGCTTGTGCTAGCCCAAAAAACTCTCATGCTAAGACTCTACCCACAACGCCCCTCTCTCTATTACCTCAGATCAAGTTTGTAGCCAAACAGTACGGCAGAAGAATAGATGCACAAAGGTAGAAGCCACGTCCAAGGTGAAACCTATAGCTTTCCAGAACAAGTGTCCAGTCCTCCAGGAAATCTGTAGGAGGGAGAAGAAGGGTGGGATGTCAAGAATGAATGAAGATTAGAAACACAAATGGAACATTATGGTAAGTACAAAACTTCTTTATCTGATGTTGTCAATCTTCATGCATTCTTGACCAATGGGACAGAATCCCCAGCTACTTTAGTTCCTGGGTGGCCTTATGGAACGATATTCCTGAGAACCATGGAGCCAAAGGATGCTCTTCCCCCTGCAGACCATATCCAATTTGTAATGAGTAATAAAGGTATGTGGAGTAGCTTTTGTTGTGGCTGCACATATTTCATCCATGGGCGCCCTGGAGAGGAAAACAGCTGAAGTGGCTATTGATCTGGTGGAATGCTCTTTTACATATGCAGATAACTTGTGGTTGTTATGATTATAAATGAAGGTAACACAATCTCCTAGGCATCTTGATTAGGTAATTTTTGAGGCAGGTTTTCCCAGAGTTAGACCTGAAAAGGAAATAAGTAACTAGTCTGATTTTCTAGACTCTTTGGACCTGTCGAGGTATAAATATAACTGTCTGTGAACATCCAGTAAATGCAAGCAATATTTTCCTTCATTGGAGAAATTGGGGAAGAAAATGGGAAAATCAATAGTTTGATTAATATTAGATTCTGATACCACCTTAAGAAAAAAGGAAGGGTTGGTTTTCAAAGAAACTCTAACTTTATGAAAAATCAGATATGGGGGTTTCACACATAATGCTTGAATCTCAGAAACTCTCCTGGCAGAAGTAATAGCTACTAGAAAAGAGTTTTTCACGACAGAAATTTGAGATGACAAGTTACTACTGGTTCAAAGGGCAGAAGTACCAAAGATTTCAAAACCAGGGTCAGATACCATAGAGTTATAGGGTCCTTGAATGGGGGCTTTAGACACAAGGCACCTTTAAGAAAAGTTCTGCATAAGTGATGGAAATTAAAGAATGGTTATCGTAGCCATTGTGGAAATTAGAAATGGTCGCTAAATAGAAGTTATGTTCTTACCATAACGTTCCATGTTAGTTGTCTTCTTCTCGCCTTCTTTCTTGCTGGATGGGTTCGGAGACGACCTCGGCTCCGACTCGGCCACTCTAAAAGCTCGAGAGTTGGTTCCACCGGCTCGAGGCTCCCCTTATATCCCACAATGCTAGGCGGTATTACCTCAGATCTCGTTTGTAAGCTAGGCCCAGCCAATAATAAATCCAGAACTACTGGAAAAAAAGGGAAAAACCACCTCTATAAAAGGAAAGGAAGAAGGTGACCTGAAACCTGATGAAGGAATATATGCAAAGTATAGCATATACATATATACAATAGAGGTGGAAGAAAGAGAGGTCACAATCAAACTCCTCTAGGTCTGTCCAGGCTAGGGGGAAGGAGGGTGGGACGCAAGAAAGAAGGCGAGAAGAAGACAACTAACATGGAACGTTATGGTAAGAACATAACTTCTATATGTTAAGTTGTCTATCTCGCCTTCATTCTTGCTGGATGGGACCGCGTCCCTAGCACCTTGTCCCGGGTGGCCTATCGGAACAGACTCTTGAGAACAGTGGAACCAAAATTAGCTCTATGTCTATAAGCTAGATCCAACTTGTAATGAGAAATGAAAGTGTGAGGAGTAGCCCATGTAGCTGCTGCACAAATGGTATCAATAGGCAGCCTGTCTTGGAAAGCTAAAGAGGTAGCCAAAGCTCTAGTCGAATGAGCCTTAGGTTTGTTAGGCAACTTTTGGTGTCTAATTTCATACACAAAGGAAATCAGGGATGTTAGCCATCTGGAGAGTGATACCTTAGAAACTGCAAGGCCTTCTCTACCTTCTGCATAAGAAACAAACAACTGGTCAGTTTTTCTGATCTGTTTGGTCCTGTCCAAATAATATCTCAATTGACGATGAACATCTAGCCAATGCAATTTTTGTTCAGACCTGTTAGAAAAGTTAGGAAAAAACACAGGGAGGTCTATGTCTTGATTTAGATTTGCCACAGAGGCTACTTTAGGTAAGAAGGATGGATTGGTCCGTAAGGATACCCTATCCTTATGAAACAACAGATAGGGTGGTCGACTGCTGAGTGCATGAAGTTCTGACACCCTTCTAGCTGAAGTGATAGCTACCAGAAAGAGAGTCTTCCAGGATAGCAATTTCATTGAACAAGAAGCTGCAGGTTCAAAAGGGGGAAGAATCAAAGATGTGAGAACTAAATTAAGGTCCCAAGAAGGAGGAGGAGTTCTTATCGGAGGCTTAAGGAGAAAAACTCCCTTCAAGAACGCTTTGCAAAGCTTGTGGGACATGATGGCAGAATCTGAGATGCCCACATGAAAGTTAGATATAGCTGCCAATTGAACTTTAAGAGTAGAAGGAGATGAACCTGCATGAAAAAGTTCAGCTAGAAAATCCAGAACTATTTGGATGGGAGCAGTGAAAGGATCTAAGTCCCTTCCTTGAGCCCAATAGGCGAAACGTTTCCATTTACTCAGATAAATCTTCCGAGTGGAAGATTTATGGGAAGCTATCAAGATATCTCGAACAGAGTGAGATATTTGAGGAAGCCTGGCTAAGGTTGGAACTGGAGGAACCAAGCAGTGAGGTTCAGAGAGGGGAGGGAGCGATGTAACTGACCCGACTGATGGATCAAAAGATCTGGAACTAGGTCCAGATGCCAAGGTTGCTCCAACAGAAATTGATGTAGAGCAATGAGGATCAATGAGGCCTTCTGAGCGATAGCTTTCTGTATCACTTGAGAGATTAGTGGGAAGGGAGGAAATGCATACAGAAGTCCCCGGGGCCAAACTTGGACTAGAGCGTCTCTGCTGGGCTGGCCTGGTAACGGGAATAGGATGAAATAATCTCTGCACTTGCTGTTTTGGGGAGTAGCAAAAAGGTCGCAGCAAGGCTGACCCCACTTGAGAAAAATTGTCTCCAAAATAGAATCTTTCAGAGACCACTTGTGAGGCATGAGGATAGCTCTGCTCAACTTGTCCGCGATAAGATTGGACTTCCCGGGGATGTGCGTTGCAATCAGAAACCGCTGAGAAGAAATTGCCCATTGCCACAGTCTGAGTGCTTCTCGACATAGGGGATAGGACCTGGTTCCGCCTTGTTTGTTGATATACCACACTACAGACATGTTGTCCGTCTGGATTGCTATCGTTCCCAAGGGAAGAGAGTCTTGAAGGGCTTGCAATGCTAAAAGCACTGCTCTCATCTCTAGAACATTTATATGCAAGTGGCGTTCGTTTGGTTGCCATATGCCCTGGACTGTTCTGCCCTGATAATGCCCCCCCACCCGATCAGGGAGGCGTCCGTTGTCAGAGTAGCAACCGGAGGGGGAGGAACAAAGGGTCTTCCCAGGAAGAGCTGGGGGGAAGAAATCCACCAAAGAAGATGATTCTTGCATGCTTGCGTAATCATAATGGTGTGGGACATCGGAAGTTGTTGGTACGACCATTGTGTGAAGAGCATCCATTGAAGGATTCTCATGTGAAATCTGGCTAATAGAAGTAGAGGGATAGCAGCCGCCATAATCCCTAGTACTTTCAGAACTAATCTGACTTTGACTCTGTTGCTGTGGAAGAGAAGGGAGACCAGTTTGCGTATGTCTGCTATTCTTTGGTCTGTGAGTCTCGCAGACATGTTGACTGTGTCTAGATTTGCGCCTATGAAGGTAATAGCACGACAAGGCGACAAAACAGACTTTTCGCAGTTTATTGAGATACCTAACTTTTGACAAATGCGAAAGGTGTAGTCTCTGGCTATTAGAAGAAGATGCCTGGTAGGAGCTGTGAGGAGCCAGTCGTCTAAGTATGGAAACACCTGGAATCCTTGACGTCTCAGGTGAGAAGCTACCACTGCCATGCATTTGATAAACACCCGGGGGGCAGTGGTGAGTCCAAAGGGCAGGGCTCTGAATTGAAAGTGACTGGTTCCCAGCCTGAAGCGGAGGAATCTCATGGAGCGTCTGTTCATTTTTATATGATAGTACGCATCCTGGAGGTCTATAGAGCACATCCAGTTTTCCTTTCCCAATAGGGGTAGGATGGATTGTAGCGTGACCATCCGAAATCTTGTTTTCTTGACCGACTTGTTCAAGATACTGAGATCCAAAATGGGTCTCCAGTCCCCTGTTTTCTTTGGAACCAAAAAGAACTTGGAGTAGATTCCGGATCCTTGCTGGTCTGCTGGCACTGGCTGAATGGCTCTTTTTGCAAGCAACTTTGAAATTTCCAACGCTGCTTGATCCCTTTGAGCAGGTGGAACATCTGGAAGGGATTTTTTTGATTGATTTGGAATACGAAAGAACGGAATGGAATAACCTTCGGAAATGATGGACTGTACCCACTTGTCTTGAGTTAGGGATCGCCAGGCTTCTGGGTACAGTGATAATCTTCCCCCAACTGCCTCTGAAGGTGGACAGTCGGGCAACACCTCAGGGATGCTGGAAGGGCTTATCGGAAAAGGTTTCTCGATTGCCCTGGTTCTGCGGACCCCCCCTGCCCCTAGGGCGACATCTACCATTGTTGTTCCCTCCTCTGCCTCTGGAGGGGAACCGACTCTGTGCGTCAGGCAAAGTCCCTTGAGATTGTTTGCGGAACCACATTTTCCCACTTTTCTGACCTTTGGGGTAAGGCCTAGAAGGAGTTGAAAAACGGACTCCGACGGCAGAAAGAGTTTTGCCATCCGTCTCGCACCTCGTCAAGGTTTCTTTCACTTGAGGACCAAAGAGGGATGATCCATCAAACGGGGAATTAGTGAAAGACGTTTTAAAGGGGTCCGCAAAATTGCATAGCCGCATCCAGGCATGCCGGCGTAAGGCCACACCTGTCCCTGCGGCTCTGCTCGCTCCATCAGCCGCATATGAGAGGAGGCGCATGGAGGAGTTAGCTATAGAATTTAGGGTAGCCAGCTGAGCGTTCATCTTATCCTGAAAACCCGTAGCTGTAGGATCCTTTAACATCTCACTCGCTTCTTTGATCAAGTCTCTTTGAAGACGAGTGAAATGACAGAGGTAGTTCAGCGAACGCATAGCAAAGGTTGCTGACGAAAACATCCGCTTCCCGTACCTGTCCATAGACCTAGATTCCTTGTTAGGAGGATGGACAGGCACCGAAGGATCAGCTAGCTCCTTCTTAGTGGCGGCAGCTACCACCATAGCATCCACAGAAACTCCCTTAGTCAGAAATTGCTTATCTGCTGGTGCTGTGATAAACTTTGAAGGTCTCCTGGGGGTGGGGTCCACAGAGTCAGGAGCCGTCCAAGCCTTTTTAGCTACCACCTGCATGAGGGGGTCAAAGGGGGGGGACACCCAGGAGGAGGAAGGGCGAGAGCCAAATGCCTCAAGATACACAGATTCATCCTCCGAATGGTTAAGGGCAGGCCAATTCCCCCTCTGTTTCAGGATCTCTAGAATGTCTGCAAAGGAGACATCTTCAGAAGGGGAACGGGGGGAACCCTCGGAATCCTCTAAATCCGTGTCAGAGGTGACAGACTCAGGTGAGTCTATGTGCTTCCTCTTGCACTTTCTCTTCCTAGGGGGCTCCCCTGCCAATTCAGGAGAGGTCTCGGAAGAGGATGAGATCCCACAGGGGATTCTTGAGGAGCTGGCTCTCTGCGGTCTGGGATGAGGGAGTGAGCAGACATAACCTGAGGCACCGAAGAGGGAGGGACGGACGGAGCCGACTGTGGAGTTGAACCGGGTTCCAACACACTCCGCATGACCTCGAAGGCACCCCTGTCAGGCAGAGCCAAAGGTCCCCGCTCCGAAAAGCTGAGAACCTCCCTCGGCACCGACAGCGATGGCTCCGAAGCCAATGTCGGAGCCGAACTCACCAGCGCCGAAGCGCCGAGAGGGAGAGCGGGGTCGGACAAGGGTCCGATGCCACTCACCCCCTCGGAGCCGACGAGGGAAGTCCGGCGCCGAGATTCTTCCAAGGAAGAAATCGGAGCCGATGACGGAACCGAAGACAATTGTATCGGTTCTGACGCTACCACAGTCTCGGTTCCGAAACGCCCCGGCTCCAAGCTCAAAGGAGTCGGAGGAGGAACATTTTGAGGGATAGGGTTAAGCATCGACTGATGAGTCGGGCTCTGAAGCATTTGGGCCAGTGCCTCGGACTTAAGAAGTCGACTCACTACCCTCTGAAGGTCATGATCCGAAAGCCTCGATGATCTAGAGGAGTGAGATCTATGGCTCCGTTCAGACAGCAAGGGAGATGCTGGAGCCGAATGAACGGAGCCAAGGGACGGTGACCTGGACCTCTTTCTAGATGTCGGTTCCGATGGTCTGATCGGAGCCGACTCAGAAATTTCCAATGCCACAGAAGTAGCAGTTCGAGTCTCATCGGCTCCAGCCGGAGCCGATGTCGTAGTAGGCTTCGAAGCCTTAGGCGTCAACTCAGTAGCTGGAGTCGAGGACCTATGAGCCTTAGAGGGTTTACCTGAAGTAGCAGTAGGGGGACCCTCAGGCTTAAGCAAGTCCCTTAAGATGAGCTTGTTCTTTCTTTCCTGCAGGATCTAGGGCTGAAGCCATGGCATACAGCACAAGAGTCCTGCAGGTGTAAAGGTCCCAGGCAGTACACACAAGAAGTGTGACCGTCTGTCAGAGACATTTTCTGACAGCACGAGTCACACTTCTTGAAGCCTGAGACCTTCGAATCCTTGGACATATCAAGGAACAAGTGTAACCACACACAAACACAAACACACCGATTACACTATAAACTAAAAACAGAAATTTAAACTAAGAAATTAGCTGTTTACTGTTATAAATCCCTACAGAAAACACACACACTCCAAGGGAATGGGAGGGCCCGAAGGCCTAAGGGAAGAACAATAAGTTCTTAAGGTAAAAAAATAGAGAAAACTAGATTAAAGGGATCAAAGACCTTTAAGCTAAGGGGAAACTGTATGGAAAACTAAATTAAAGGGTTTCTAATCAACTTTTTAAACTAGTTCCTACACTAACCTGAAGCCGGTGAAGCAACACGTCTCGATAGCTGTAGTGGCAAACGAGATCTGAGGTAATACCACCTAGCATTGTGGGATATAAGGGGAGCCTCGAGCCGGTGGAACCAACTCTCGAGCTTTTAGAGTGGCCGAGTCGGAGCCGAGGTCGGCTCCGAACCCATCCAGCAAGAATGAAGGCGAGATAGACAACTTAACATCTGAACTTTAATGGTGGAAGCAAAAACTCCTTGATCAAAAAGGGAAGCTAAACATTCTAGAACTTTCTCAACATGTGCCGAAAAGGGGTCTAGATTATTTGTTGTTGTGTCTTTCGGCTTTTCCCGGTTAGGGGTCACCACAGTGGAACTCCGGTCCACTAATGATTGGCAGTAGATTTTTACGAGCTGGCTTGCCGGGCCTAATGCACAACCTTCAATGAAGGAACACCCATTCACGCATGTCGCCACACAGAAGACGCTTTAACTGAGAATCGAACGGGCAACGTCTAACTGTGAGGTGACAACACAACTGCAGCACCACCACCGCAGTAGTCTAGATTATTTGTACAGACCCAAATTGAAAATCTCTTCCATTTGCTCAGATAGAGTTTCCTGGCGGATGATTTATGAGAAGCCTAAAGAACTTTGTATACAGAGGAAGCTATATTACTCTGCCTGGCAACTAATGGAATTGGAGGAACCAAGCTCTCAGCTTGAGACTGTAAAGGCCGAGGCGCACCATTCCCTGTGGGTAAGACAGCAGATCTGGAACTGGGTCCAGAATCCATGGATGGTGAATTAGGTGAGGCCAAAGAAAAGGGAACCAGACTTGTCGGGGCAAAAAGGGTGCAACGAGGATCACTTTGCTTCTCAACCTTTGGGCTTTCTTCAAGAATGGGGGAATGAGGGGAAAAGGGGGAAAGGCATAGAAAAGACCTGAGGGCCAATCAAGAAGGAGAGCGTCTCTCGGGGACTCCACCCTGGGGGGGGGGATTAGGGCTAAAAGCTGCTGCACTTGTTGTTCATTGGAGAAGCAAAGAGGTCACAGCAAGGCTGGCCCCATCAACAAAAAATTTCCATCACCACCTTGAGACTGAGAAACCACTCGTGAGGCAGGAGAATGTTTCTGCTCAGTTTGTCCACTGTCACGTTGGAGCTCCCCAGGATATGCACTGCAACTAGAAAGCAGTTGGAAGATATTGCCCATTGCCATATATATACTGACAGCTTCCCAGCAGAGGGGTAAGATCTGGATACACCCTGTTTGTTGATGTACCAAACCACTGACATGTTGTCTGACTGAATTAGAACTGATTGAAAGGTTTGTAATGCTAACAGCACTGCCCTCAATTCCAGGACATTGATGTGCAAATTGGCCTCTTGCAGACACCAAGTGCCTTAGACTGTTCTTCTCAGATAATGCCCCCCTCCCCCCAATCTGGGAGGCATCCGTGGTCACTATGGCCTTGGACAGAGAGGGAATAAAGGGACAGCACAGTAGAATTTCCTCTGACTGCATCCACCAGGATAGATCCTTCTTGCAGCAAATTATTAAAATGGGATAAGTCATCAGATGTATTAGGATGGACCATTGTGCAGCTAGGAGTCATTGAAGTAGCCTCATGTGAAATTCTGCCAGAGGTACTAGGGTAATGGTCACTGCCATAGACCCTAAGGCTTGGAGGACAAGAAGAGCGAAGACTTTGTCTTTGGATATGCTGAATTGTACTTGAGACCTTATCTTCTGTAGTCTGTGAAGAGGGACAGACAGAAGCTACACAAGGGATTGTATTGAGGCAAGCTTCTATAAACCCTAGATCTTGTGATGGAGTAAGCTGGGATTTTTCTCTGTTGACTGTGATATCCAAAGAGTTGAAAAGGTGCAGGATGAAATTTGTGGCTTGAAGTAGACGTCTGGTGGGGGCAGTGAGGAGCCAGTTGTCTAAGTAAGAAAACACACAGAATCCGTACAGTCTCAACTGAGCCGCGACTGCTGCCATGCATTTGGTGAACATCCTGGGAGCTATGGTGAGACCAAAGGGCAGCACTCTGAGCTGGAAATGAATGTCTCCTAGCCAAAAGTGGAGAAACCTTCCAGAGCGTTTGTCCATTTTTATGTGGTAATATGCATCTTGAAGGTCTATAGAGCACATACAATTATTTTTCTCTAAAAAGGTAAGTATAGACTGAACCGTGACAATCTGGAATTTTGTTTGCTGAACGAACTTGTTCAGAAGGCTGAGATCCAATACTGGTCTCCGGTCTCCTTTCTTTTTTTACACTAAAAAGAACCTTGAATAAAATACGGATCCTATCTGGTGGGACTTCTTGGATGACCCTTTCTTCTAGCAGCTTTTGAATTTCCAAGGCTGCTTAGTCCTTCTGACTGGGTGGCCCATCGGGGACTCTTCTTTGTGATCTTGAAAAAAGAATAAAGGGGATATGATAACCTCTGGTAATGATTTATTGCACCCAAGTATCAGAAGTTATTAGTCGCCAGGCTGCTGAGTGCAGTGAAAGTCTTCCCCTGACTGCTTCCAGAGGGAAGCAATTGGGCCTCCTTTCGGGAGCGCTGGTAGGGCTGTCCAGAGAAGGAGTCTCTGGAGCCCAGATTTCATGGGCCACCTCTGCCATGGGATTGGTGTCTTCCATTAGAACTCCCTCCTCTGTCCCGAGGGGAGCTACCATCACATGTGTCTTGAAAAGACCCTTGTGACTTCTTGAACCACATCCTCCCACTCCTCTGATTCCTGGAGTAGGATTGCTGAGGAGTAGAAAAACGAATGTCCACAGCAGAAAGGGTCTTTCCATCTTTTTTTCACCTGGCAAGTGTGTCTTGGATTCTGGGGCCAAACAAGGAAGATCTGTCAAAAGGAGCATTGATGAAGGAAGACTTGAAAGGCTCCACAAACACAAAAAAATGCATCTAGGCATGAAGTCTTATGGCAATGCCAAAACCCGCAGCTCTGGTCATCCCCTTGGCTGCATGTGCGATAAGCCTCATAGACGAGTTCGATATTGACTTCAGGGTGGCCAGCTAAGAGACAACTTTATCTCACACCTTGTCAGACACAGCTCCAGAGAGGGTATCCAATAACTCCTTAATCAGATCTCTCTGGAGCCTAGTAAAGTGTGCCATGATGTTCAAGGACCTTAGGGAGAAGGTCGATGAAGCATTGACCTGCTTTCCACATTTGTCCATCATCCTAGACTCTTGGTTAGGTGGATGGACAATGGGACTCTCATTGCAGAGTTCCTTCTTGGAGGCCACCACCATCATGGCATCTACTGCTAAAACTTTTGCCCAATATTGGTGATCTTTGGGGGCTGATAAGATTTTGTCTGGTCTCTGGGGAATCAGCTCTATGGAATCACGGGCCTTCCACACCCACTGCGTGATCAATTTAATGAGGTTGTCAGTGGGCTGGGTCACTCAGAAAGTAGATGGGCGAGCACCAAAGGCAAGCAAGTACATAGATTCCTCAGAGGATGGGTCTTTGGACTTCCAATCATTCTTCTGTTTTAGGATCTCCAGGATGTCTCCCAAAGGAGACATCTCCAGGGGGTGACCAGGGGGGAAACCCTCCCCCTCATCGAAGTCTGTGTCTTTTGTGACAGATTCTTCCAGGGATGTAAGTGCTTCCTCTTGCATGTCTTCTTTCGGGGTGGTTCCTCAGTAGAAATCTCTGAGGAGCACTCTGAAGAAGAGAGGCCCTGTACAGGGGTAACTTGCATCATCGGTAATCCCTGTTCTTATGTGGAAGATGACGGCAGTACCGGGCCAGAAGGTATAGACATATGACACTCAGATACAGAAGGGGCCAGCTGAGAGTCCACAGAGGTTAATGCCCTTCTCCATGATTTGGAAGGCAGCCCCCCCCCCAAAGAAGGATGGGAGCCTTGAACCAAGAAAGATAACCTCAGAAAAGAGGTCACACCCTGCTCCGAAGGAGCGCCATCCAAAGCAGGATCCAGAGAAGAGCCTGCAATTGTCAGGGCTCAAAGAGCTAAAGATAACTCCAAATAAAAAACAGGAACCGATCCGAAACCCTCGGAAACGACAGCTGAGCTATGACCCCGAGAATGTCAGAGCAGTCCCTGGAGCTGAAGAAAGAGTGCCTGTCAGGACCAGGACAGCGAGAACTAGGGAAATCAAAGTGGTGGGCTCTAAGCCTCCTGAGGTCAGAGGAGGAAAATCTGTAGGAGTCCTAGGAGAGAGGTCTGAGAAGGGGCAGGAAGACCCCTGGCCACCAAAAGCTGATCCAACAACCTCACAACATCTACCTCGGAATGACTCCTGGAAAACTGAACAAACATCCCTAAGAGAGATTCTGGCTTTTCCAAAAATGGACTAGGTAGCTAACCCACAAAGTGGTCTATGGAAGGGGAATACCTTGTCCTTGTAACATGTAATGGTTCAAACTTCAGCACCGAAGGAGTGGGTAGACTCTCCTGTGGTGCAGATGGTGAAGTCAGAACCAATTGGAAAAGTAAAGAAGCCAGGGCTAACACTAGCACTGAAGCTCTTGATGCAGTGACAACAGTACCTGGTGCCGAAGATTTTCATTATGTTAATTTTGGAACCTTAGCCCTCGGTTCCAAGGAGATTGATGGAACCAAAGACTTGCGTTTCTTAGCCTCCAGTGCTGTAGGGAAACTCAGCACCAAATGACTCCTCTTTTTGGTGTGATGAGATTTAGAGAAGGAGGTAGTATCTGACTTGGACAAAACTTCCTTAAAAGAAGATTTTAGCATCCCTTTTAAAATCAGTTTATGTCTTTCTACCAAGGTCCTAGTACTGAAGGCCTGGGAGATCAAACAGTCTAGATCCAAATGGGGCACACCCAAACAATATACACATGAAAGATGCCCATCTGAATTAGGCATCTTTCACCCACAATCTTGGCACTGCTTAAAACCTGAAGTGCCCTTCTGCTTTTCCACCATTTTGACAGTAGAAAAAAGTAGTCAACTGACAAAGGATCACAGACAGACAGACAGACAGACAGACAGACACACACACACACACACACACACACACACACACACACACACACACACACACACACACACACACACACACAGAGGACAGATGAAAAAGTCTACCAATGATGGTAGAGAGAAATACCAGGACTGGTAAGACAGAAAGAAATACCAACAATGGTAAATTAGAACTACCATAAAAGGTAAAAGAGGGAAAGGGGAAGGTTGCCAACAATGGTAATGATAACAAGGATACTGCGAGATATTAAGGGTAGAGAAGCACAATTACTCAAAAATATAAACAAGAAGAACAATAACTATAAGTATAGGAAGTACAGAAAGTTTTGAAAAGAAGATCAATAAGTTTTGACTAAGCTGGAGAGTATCGGCTGACGTGTCTTGCTGTCAGAGTGGCAAACGAGATCTGGGGTAATGGAGAGAGGGGCATTGTGGGTAGAGTCTTAGCTCGAGTGTTTTTTTGGCTAACATGAACTGTACAACAGCTGAGCCAGTTCTGAGGATTGGAACCAAGTCCCACTGGTCAAGAATAAATGAAGAATGACAACATCAGATTAGATGTTTAGCAGTGGCTGGTTCACAACAGAAATAACAGCTGGATCTGATCTGGGACTCATACAGAAACTTAGAAGACTGAGGAACTTTATATAATCTGCTTTCTTAGGTGCAGCAGCCAGGCTGCTAGGCAAGTTACAGGCTGTGACAATAACATCCTCCAATGCTAAAAGAACATGAGGAACTGGAGTAGGTTCTGGAAAATCCAGTTGCAATAAATAATACTTTTTCAGGGACACTGGGATATCATTATGTTCCCATTGAAACAACTAATATGTTCTGGAAATAGTTTCACAGAAAAAAATCTGAATTAGAAACCTGAGGAGACAAAACAGAATTTGTCCCTTCACAATCATTTTGTTGTTCAACATGAACCTCTTCAGAAAATGAAAAACTCATTTTTCTTTTACCAGAAACAGCTAAACTAGTAGGGTCAAGAGCTTGAACTAAACCCTGAGCTAAGCAAAGTAAATCACTATTATCCAAAGTGACTGACACACAAGAGAAGACATATGTCTTAGTTTTTGCTGCTTTTTGACAGGAATTTCTGAAGTAGCACACCCATTTTTGCCAGGAAAAACTTCTTTAAGAATAGACACAACAAAGGCATATTCTCTGCACTTTCACCCAGGTCCAAGAGGAATATTTTTCCTTTGACTGCCAAGAGAATTCCAACATCCACAGAGGACATGTCTAACCCCCAAGTCCATGGTGGCAAGAGTTATACATCAGAGGGAGTCAATGAAGAAGATGAATGGTCTGAGGAACCAGAAATGGCCACAGTAGATGCACTAATCTGTGGCTAAGGAACTTTAGCAGCCTGCCATGTTGGCAAAGGCTGTTTATTTATTATCTTCTTTTTGTAGTTGGAAGAGGAACTGATTGGTTGTTCCATGGTTAAGCCAAAAAAGATGCTTTATTCCTGGGGAAACCTGATAGCAGTAATTGGTAAGTAGTAAAAAGTCACTTTTTTCACCAAAAACCACAGTAAAAATACTAGAAACATTTATCCTGAACCCCAAAGGTAAATTAAATGAAAGTTACATACTCACCATAATGATAGATCTGGGTTGTCTGTTTCTATCCTTGCCTCAACAGATGGGTCTTGAATCTGGCTAAAGACACTTCCAAGCTATGGATCTGGTGCTCAGGCATATTATCCCCATACCCATAATCCCTGTGAGAGGAGCAAGCTACCTCAGATTGAGTTTGCCCACCAAATAAAAAGGTATTGGAAATATTAAAATATAGGAATGGGCAACCTAAGAGTGCAGATGAGTTAAACACTGACAACCTGTACAAGGAGAGAAACAGAGAAAGACAGGACCTTCAAGAGCTACAGCAAGATCAGCTAGATCCATCTCAGAAAGAATATACCATAAACAAGTTATACCTCTACAGAGATATGGAGGGGGATGGTGAGAGGGTAGATGAGGAAAGGATGGAAAGAGACAACAGAGATCTATCATTATAGTGAGTACATACCTTTCATATCTGATCTTATTTTTTCTGTCCATTCCTCAGTGGATGGGACAGAGTCCCCAGCTACTTTTATACCTGGGAGGCCTCATGGAATGATATTCCGAGCACAGCTCAACCAAAGAATGCCCTAGATCTGTACCACTTATCCAGTTTGCAATGTGACATGAAATTATGATGTGGTATGGTGATGATTAGTCAAGAAAACACAAACCAGATAGCAGGAGGACCGCAACCACAAAAGATTTATTAAATTAACGTCAAAAATATATCACAATGTTTTCGTCAGTTGAAATGTCCGACTTCTTCAGATAAAAAATCTTTTTACACCAACAATCAATTTAAACTTTGCTTATCCAGTCATATACCATCAATTAATTTAATTTAATTAACTTTTAAAGACGAATACTAGTAATACACCATAAGTTTTTACTAAACAGGTAAAATCAATGCTTTGCATAAAATACCAGTCAATGCATGTCAAAAAAATATATCCATCCTTAAAAAACATGATATAAAGTTAAAAAATATTTAAAAATATAATTATAATAATATATTTATTCTATAATTTAGCAGCTTTTAATTTCAATAAAGGTAAAATAGATATATATTCATTCATACCGGGCTGTCTGTTGGCTTCCAGCAACACCTGCCAATAAGTTTCCCGATATTCTAACCGGGTCTCCTACGGACCCCCTCTATGGTCCCTCCTTTGTGTCTCCAGTTTGAAAAAGATAAATGTAGCTTGTGGGCATGTCAAAGTATGACGGAATAAGGCATTACTATTGTTCTGCTTTTGTATTTCATACATATGTTCATAAATCCTCCTTTTTAAATGCCTTTCCGTCTTTCCCACATAAAAACCATGACAAATCTGGCACATACTTAAATAGATTAGTCTTTGACTATTACAGTTGGAATAATTAGATGCATTAATCCATCTCTTTCTCACTGGGATATGTATTTTATCAGTATGTGCTATAAACTTACATTGCCCACAAGCTCCACATTTGAATGTGCCCTTCCGTTGGTTAAAAGAGGCTTGGGTCACCAACTCATGTTCTAAAATATTTTTAATGTTTCTCCCTTTATGGAAAACAGTTTTCATATTTTTCCCTTTCAAATTTGTAAGATCAGTAATATCGCTGAAATAAGCCCATTCTTCTTCCACAATTTTTCTAATAGTGCCTGAATTGGTACTATAATCCATGACAAATACCGTATTGTAACCCCCATTTAATTCCTGGACATTACTAAGAGAGATAGCAGTAGTAGACAAGCTGCCTGTCCCTAATACAGGCCGATATTTGGTAGCCCTCCCTGCTTTCACTTCATCACATACTTTGTCAATAAGTTCTAAAGGATAGTCTCTCTCCTGAAATAACTTAGTAAGTACCAAACATTCATGTACAAAATCAGAGTCATTGGATGTCATCCTTGAAGCTCGGACAAATTGTCCCTTAACAATCCCCCTCTTTTGGAAGTTAGGATGTGAGCTTGTGTATCTAAGGTAACTGTTGGAAAAAGTAGGTTTTCTGAAGATGGTTGATTGAAAGCCCCCCCCCCCCCCTTGGACTTTCAAAGTGACATCCAAGTAATTCACCTGGTTCTTAGAAATTTGATGTGTAAATTTCAAAAATGCCGTACTGGAACTTATGTAACTAATAAATTCTTCAAGAATATTCATTGGCCCTATCCAAAAAATACAAATATCATCCAGGAATCTAGAATCTGTATACACTATTAAGAACGTATACATTTTCCCAAACTGATAATATCATGTCAGCATAAGTGGGGCACAATTGGCCCCCATAGCCACCCCAGAAATCTGTTGAAAATATTCACCTGAGAAAAACAAAAAGTTGTTGTTAAGAACTATTTCCATTAATTCCAGGTTCAAAAAGATCTCATTCTCAGAAGCCCCTGTATTTTTCCTAAGGGCTATCTCTAACCAGGATAAACCTTGGTCATGTGGAATCACGGAGAAGAGATCTACAATGTCAATGGTAAGAAAAACCAAATCCGGGGAATATAAATCTGATGTAATCTTACCCAGAAATTCCCAAGAGTCCTTTAATAGGTGGTTTTCCTTGCCCCAAAAGTTTTTTAGTTTCATGTCTACAAATTTAGATAAAGGGGATATTTTAGAACCCTGTGCAGCAATTACAGGTCTAAGGGGAGGATTTTGAGTATCTTTGTGCACCTTAGGTATCCCAAATATAGAGGGAACCCTAGAGGTTGTATTCTCAAGATAAGAATATGTCCCAAATTCAATGATACTCTGATCAAACAAATCCTTAAGTGCCAAATCTATCTTTTTGTAACAGACATGAATCTCATTCATAGAAACTGGCCTATATCTAAGTCCGATGTATAAGATATCATTCATTTTCCCCTCATACACTATTTTGTCCATGAGTACTATCCCCCCGCCTTTATCGGGTTCCATGACCCTGATGTTCGGATTGTGACTGAGTTCACTAAGTAGTTCAATTTCAGGCATTTGTAAACTGGGACTATGTGCATAAAATTTTTGAACCTGTCTAATTTTCCTTTCCATCCTTGTTTCCAAATTTTTTAACTGGGGGTGTATGGGGGGGTTGTATACACTAGGCCTGTGTAAAACAGTGTGATTAGGTTCAAAATCCTGGTTTCCCAACAAGTTTTCTAAATTTAATTTTCAAATAAAATTTTTTAAATCTAAAATAGTTTTAGTAATGTCACAACTTTTTTGAGGAATAAATTTGAAACCTTTGGTAAATAAATCAAAAAAGGTATCTGTAACCTGTAAATCACTGTAATTGTAAATACAAAAACCATCTGAGTGAGAAAACAGATGATTAGTCAAGCATATCCAGTCATCTTTCCTCAGCAAGGGGAGAATTAAATGAACTGTGACCATCTGGAATTTTGTTTGTTTTACAAACTTGTGTAATCTGCTAAATACTGGCCTTAGGTTCCCATTTTTCTTTGGCACTAAAAAGAATCTTGAATAAATTCCAGATTGTCTTTCGTCTGGAGGGACCTCTTAGATTACTCGATTTCTTAGAAACTGCTTTACTTCTGAGGTGGTTACCTCCCTTTGTGAGGCTGGAACATCATGAATTCTTTTCTGAAGTGATAGGGGAGCATGAAAAGATATAACATAGCCTCTGGTACAATCCTCTGCACCTGCTTGCCTTAAGAAATGAGCATCTAGGTTGTTGGGTGCAGAGAAAAGTGTCACCCTCCCCTCCCCCGACTGCCATCAAAGTATGACAGTCAGGCATACATTCTCTGAGAAAGGACCCCTGAAGCCTTGATTATGTATCCACCTCTTCTTCTTGGCCAATGTGCATTATGAGAGTTTCCCCCTCTGTGAGCTGTTTCTCCAGAAGTGTCCAATGAAAACCCTTGGAATTCCAAAAAACATTCATAGGTAGGTACTGGGCTATCGGCCCAAGGGCCTATGTAAGCCTAGCCAGCAAGGTTCCCTGGCTTACGCCACCCAAGCAAGTTATTTTCCTGTGCCACAGTCAAGCAGAGACACAGAAGTGATCCCTGGGGTGTATTTCCTATTTCCCATCCACTCATCAAGATTTTTCTTGAAGAGTGCTAATGAAGAACTTTGCTTGACATAGATGGGTAGCCTGTTCCAGAGTATGTGAAGTCTCTAGGACAGGAATCTATCCCTCCAGCATGTCCTGTTTATTGTGGTGACAAGGTTTAGGTCCCTAGAGTGTGTAGCTCGGATGGATTGGGACTTCTTTAGGTGTAGCATGTCCAACAGCTCTGGGTTTGACATAGTTTTATATGTTAGGCAGAGATCACCTTAGAGTAGGCGATATGCTACGGAGTAAAGCTGGAGTTTTTTGAGGCAGTCAGTGTAGGGCATTTGTTTGAGGCCAGTAATCCTCTTTGTGAGGTATTTCTGAGGCCTTTCCAGATGCTGATGATGTCTTGTGAGGTACATTCCAGAAGGGGCACTGTACTCTATAATGGGTCTAATGAGTGTCGAGTAGAGGGGAACAATGATATCTTTTTTCCTGGAAGAGAACCCTTTTATGATAAGGTGTGCCATGTAGAAGGATTTCCTGACTACTGTGGCGATGCGACTATCAAAGCAGAGAATACTGTCCACCTGGGTCCCAAGGCCTCTTATCACACATTCGGTGTTAAGGAGATTGCTGCCTATGTGGTAGTTCATGGGTACAGAGTTTTTACCACAGGGAATGACACTGCACTTTTTGGCATTGAGCTTGAGGCCATGGCTCTGACACAAGGCATCTGTCTCAGTGAGGCCCTTCTGTAGGATGTCCACATTATTTGGGGACTTGACTATGGCTCCTAGTTTGCAGTCATCTGCGAACTTTGTTAGCCAGAGGTCTTCTGTGTTAGCCTGTATTTCAGAGAAGTAGATACCAAACAGTAGAGGTCCTAGGATGGAACCCTGTGGTACTCCACTTGTCACTGCGTTGAGGTCAGATTTGGAGTCTGCAACGTTTACAGTGTGGGTTCTGTCAGTGAGCCAGTTGGTAACCCATCTTGTGACATAGGGATTTATACCTAGTTTAGTGAGTTCAGCTATAATTCCAGAATGGGGGATGGGGTCGAAAGCCTTGGCAAGGTCAAGATAGGCTGTGTGAACCACTTTACCCTCATCTACGGCTTTGGTGACTGCCTCAAAGAAGTCAATCAGGTTCAGGAGGCATGATCTGCCTTTCACAAACCCGAACTGGGTGGGATCCAGAGTTTGGAGGTTACCAATGTCATTGTTTATGAGTTCCATGATGATACGTTCCAACTTCTCTTACACCCCTTCTGATTTCTGGAGAAGGTCCATTGAGGAGTAGAAATTTTTATTCCTATGACAGAAACAGATTTGCCATCCTTCTCACTTCTGGAGATAGTTTCTTTGACTTTTAGATCAAATAAGGTTTATCCACCATAAGGGACATTGATGAAGAATGTTTTGAAATGTTACCCAGAATCGCAAAGCCGCATCCAGGCATACCTCCAGGTGGAAATGCCTGTACCAGTTGCTCTAGATGCACCCTCTTTAGCATTTTGGATAAGTCACACAGAGGCATTGGAAAGTGATCAGAGAGTAGCCAACTGTGAATCTACAGATTTCTTTTGATTCACAGACAAGCTGACAGGGAGAGCTTTAGCAATCTCCTTTATTAAATCTCTCTGAAAACAACTGACATGTGCCAGGTAATTCAGTACTCTCATCAAATATGTATATGAGGGATATACAGAATTATTGAATCTGTCAAATGCACAGGACTCCCTGTTACGTGGATAGACAGAGGCGCTCTCTTCTGCAAGCTCCTTCCTACTTGGCCACTGCCACTACTATGGAATCTACTGTGGGACCCTTACTCCACTGGAGTCTGTCTTTAGGAGCTGCCAAATATTTATCTGGGTTCCTGTGGATAGGTTCAGCCATGTCTGGTTCTCTCCATGCCCAGGACAGGATCAGGTCTATTGTCCTGTCAGCGAGGGGGAACCATCCACAAAGTAGATGGGCTAGAACTGAAAGCTTCAAGGAACACCAATTCCTTTGAATGATGCTGAGAAGATCAGCCCTTATCTGCCTAAGAAGTTCAAGAATCTCACTGAAAGAGATGTCCTCAAGGGGGGATTTAGGGGAACCATCTTCTTCATTGAAATCAGTGCTGGTGGTCAGGTATTCCTCAGGGGAATCTAACTGCCTCCTCTTACACTTATGTTCCCAGTGAATCTCTGCTATAAAAACTAAAGGAGAGGACTCAGAAATAGATATAGCTTTTCTAGAAAGAACAGACTCAAAGCTCCAGAAACTGGCTGTCTCCATGAGGCAAGGCCATCAGGCTTCAGACTCTGAGAAATCCTCTAGGGATGGGTTGGATCGATTTCCAAAAGGGAAGATCTCTCTCTAGGCTGGGAGATCTGTCTCCCAAAAGCCTAAACCACAGAGCTTGAGATGGATCTGGGAAGCAGTAGCCAAATTATCAAGCGCTGATGTTCCTAGGGGGAGGAAAGGATCCAAAGACCTTGGAGGTCCCATCCTACCAAAGTCAGTGCCAGCTCTGATACTCAGATGGGTCCAACTATGCCAGAGCAGAAATCATCAGAGAACTTATTGGAGAAGAGGAAGAATGCAACCTCAGCTCTGAGTCAGACCTACCCTGGGGCTAAGGCCCGATCCAAGGGCTCCAATATGAGGAGGCGAATCAGAGGAGGAGCTACTAAAGATCATGGGGAGGAGAAATTCCTTCCATATCTGGCAGTGGTCGGTGCCAGGAGTACCCTCAACTGGCTCTGGGTCAGAAGGAAATGCCTCATTATCCTGTCCACATCAGCTTTGTTAAGACTCTGAGAAGATATAGGTAATCTTAAGGAAGAAGCCAAGGAGGCTTGGATGGATATCTAGGTCTATCCTGTAAAACAGGAGACCGAAGCCTAGGGGTAACAGGTTCCAGTGAAAAACTAGGTAGTGTTACGGATCTGATAATTAGTGGTTCTGAAAGTTGCTCAGGGAGCCGGAGCTGAAGAGGGTGTTGGATCTGGAGATCTGTTCTTAGAAAGTTTTGATCTTTTCCTGTCTCCTTTTGTATTTCCTTGGTTTTGTCAGCCTCTTTGGAATAGAAAGAAGAAGGGGAAGTAGTAGCAGCTACCAACTTCCCTAAAGCTGATGAGGGAGGGTTTTTTTCTCCTGGGGTTGGCTGTAGGCGACCCTTCAAAATAAGTTTATTCCTCCTCTCCACTATGGCACTTTGTCTGAAGCTTCACAAATCGAGTATGCCACCTCTAAAAGAGAAGGCCCCAAGCAATAAACACACTTTTCATGTGCATCTGAATTTGGAAGCTTGTGAGAACAACCAACAGACTTCTTAAAGCCAGATGGCTTATCCCTCATCCTGATCATCTCAAAAAATACACAAAGGAAAACAGTTATTAACTATATATATATATATATATATATATATATATATATATATATATATATATATATATATATATAAAATATATATTTATATATACACACATGCACACACACAGGAAAAATAGGTAATCTGTAAGAAAAGATGATAAATCTCCTATTACTACTATAAGAGGAAAACCCCAAAGTTAAGAGTGGAGAAAGACAAAGGGGTGGGATAATAAATAAATGTATATACTTAAATAAAAGAAGAAAATAGAGGGGTAAAGTTTATTTATCTATAACAAATCTCAAGTATTCAAGCCAAAAATTCTCCTGAGCACCAAGATTCATTCTAGGTCTTCAGGCAGTAAACGAGGTCTAAGGTAGTTTACTCTTCTTACAAGGGTTATGGATATGGGGAGAACCTGAGCACCGGATGCAAAGCTTAGAAGTGGCTGTAGCCAGTTCCAAGATAGGATCTGAGACCCATCCATTGAATAATGGATGCAAAAGACAGCATCAGATCACAACTTTTATCACAGAAAAAGTAGTTAGTTTTAAATTAGTTTTTAACAACTTTTTTTTTCACAAAAGTAAACAGCAAAGCTACTGTTTAAAACTTACTAAAAGTCACGACAGTCAATAAAAATCACCTTCCCTTAGCTTAAAATTTATCAGGCAGTTAAGGAAGAGGGTACAAGCTGTAGTTCCTATGGTGTAGGGTTTGAGCCCCTCAGCCCTCATATAACTACTGTTTGACCTTGAGCAAGTCAATTAACCAGACAGTGCTCCGGGGTTACCCCTGAAAATGGATTGTGTGTCCAGTGGGCCTACCAGGTTATCAACTGCATATTACTGTTGTTATTATTATTATTATTAGTTTATAAAAATAAGCATGGAAGTTTTCCCCTGACAGGAACTTATCAGCCCAGCAATGAAAAATGCTGGCTGACAGTAAGTCCTTGAAAGTCTGCAAGCGAAGCACTCTTCTGTGACAGGAAAGTTGTGAAGGGCTTGGCATCCAAATCACTGCTTTTCTTCATCTCAGCTTGAGCTAAATAATGGTTTGGGGCAAGTGGAGGGTGCCCTTGAAGCTTTGAAAGCTGTCTGGCTGTTGTACTCTATGCAATATACAACCCATAGTCCTAAGGCTACTGCATGAGTAATCATACTGAAACTCCTTGGGGATTACTGGATCAGGAAAACTACAACTTTGTCTTGGGATGATACTACTTTCTAAACTTGGTTGTATTTTTGATCAGGTCTCTACTTTTGCAGACCAAGGACTGGCAGCACACAATTTGTACTTGGTCCTAGTAAAAACATTCAACACTGATCCAAACATGCATGTTTCAGAAATCACAGTACAATTTAAAACAAATGCTGGAAAAGTAAATAAGGTATGCAACCAGCTGCACGCTAGAAAAGAATTAGTCTTGGCCTTGAGACAGTAAAAGGGATTTTACCGTTCATGAAGTTATTGCTGATGTACAACTGAAAAACATTTATGGATAATAAAATATAATGATGACTATAAAATCAATGTGCAGTAACATGAAATGTTGATCAATATTAGACTCTAAAATAGTTAACATGAATTAACTGGTGGTGCTTCAGCAACATCTTAAATTTGAATGTTAACAAATGTATCCTGATATCATTGAACAGATCAACAGTTTACAAGCATAACACTGAAGATTTGACTACATGCATTTGCACTGATCTTATACTTGAATATAATGTCAGAGTACTTCCTAAGCAACCTCTAAAAGCAGGCTGGATGAATGGATAGGCAAACACAACATTTTCTTCTGGGATACGTGAGAAAAATCTAGAGGTCACTGTTAGTCTCCATCAGTAGCACAGTGTCATGTAGCTATACTTCTTGTTGGTCTCCTTGGCCATAAGCTTAATAAAAACTTAAGATCCACCCATCCATCCATTCACAACTCATTTTTGCACATGGGGTCAAAATGTCACATCAACAGTGACAGTCATCTTCAGCCAATATTCACACTGCAAGGTGGATAGCCAGATGCAGTTGCTTCTCCATGCCACGCACACATGCATGCACACTTACACACATATGAGCAATTCAGTATGCCCAGTCTACCAACTGCATGGTTTAAAATGTCGGAGGAAACTGGAGGACCTGCAGAAAACCCATGTAAACACAGGTAGAACATACAGACAATGCACAGAAGGCACCCCAGCTGAAAATTGAGCTGAAGAGCTCTTGCTGTGAGGCAACAACTATGCCCGCTGAACCACTGTGACTCCCTGTGCTTTATCATTTACTGGGAACCTCCCAGAGAATAAAAAGCTTGCAGCCCATGTTGCTGAATCTCATACACTTATCTCTGCAGGCTACTACTTGCTTGGACATGATTAAGCTTTTTCTTACAGCCTACCTTCTTGTATTTCTCCCTTTCTTCATTCAGCTCTTTGATTTTCTTCTCATAGTCTTTAACCAGTCTCCTGTCATCTTCTGTCCAGACACTGTCAGCCTTCGACATGCAATCAGGTTGAGGGATGTCCTGAAGGGTTAAAAAAATCAAATGTTTTTACAAAATACTAGAGGATTTTTATTAGAAATTTGTTTCATAACAAGGATGTTGTGCAAGCAAGAAACGAGTGAGAATTATACAAATTTGATAGGTACCCTTCTGAAATACTGCCACCAATGAGTCAAACTTGATAAGAAGGAAAATACAAAATAGTATATATAAAACAACCAACTATATTTCCTCACTCTCATTTTCCAAGAGAAAAAAAAAATAAGGGGAAAAATCTGGGTTTGCTATATAACTCCTAGGGAAAGGGAAGTAAAAGGGGTTTAAAAATAATGAATATAACAGACCAGACAACAAAGACTGAAAAGAGTTACAAGGACTAAAGCATCTGTAGGTGTAAAAATCATAAAAACAAAGCAATTTTTAGAGGTTGCAGTAGAAGTATATAGGTATACTGGAATGCAGTAAGAAATGGCGATGAGAAGGTGAAGTAAGGGTGAGAAGGGCGTTTACCTGAAGATCAAGAGCAGTTTAAGTATATATTTTTACAACCCAGAAATGGAACAGAAACAGAAAAAAGAAGTTATGTACTTACCATAACATTCCATCTGTCCTTGACCCTTGGGTACTTGGTTCTGATCTTCGGAACTGGTTCGGCCGTTATACAGCTTGCATCAGTAAAAAATCTCTTGAGCTAAGACTCTACCCACAATACCCCTCTCTATATTACCTCAGATTAAAATTTCAGCCTCATAGAAAGACAAAAATTTATAACCAAACATCAAGAAGCCATGTCCAAGGTGTAATATAACAAGGTAACCAGGACAAGCGTCCAATCCTCCAGAAAGTCACAGAAGGGGGAAGGAAGGTGGGGTATCAAGGATAGATGAATATCGACAACACACATGGAATGTTACTGTAAGTACATAACTTCTTTATCTGATGATGTCAGGCTTCATCTATTCTTGACCCTTGGGACAGAGTCCTCAGCTACATTAGGTCCTGGTTGGCCTTATGGAAGGATATTCCTGAGAACCACAGAACCAAAGGAAGCTCTTCCCTTGGAGACCAGATCCAATTTGTAGTAAGTGACAAATGTATGCAGAGTAGCCCATGTTGCTGCTGCGCATATCTCATTCATGGAAGCCTTGGAATGGAAAATGGCTGAAGTGGCCACTGATCAGGTAGAATGCACTCTCACAGGCGCAGGTAACTTGATATTCTTTTTATTATATATGCAAGTAATACAGTCTCTTAACCATTTAGACAAGTTAACTTTGTAGACAGATTTCCCTAAGGCTGGGCCAGAAAAGGATACAAACAACTGATCTGATTTTCTAGATTCTTTCATTCTGTTGAGATAGAAACGTAACTATCTGTGAACATCCAGCACATGTAAGCAATATTCACCTTTGTTGGAAAAATTAGGAAAGAAAACAGGCAAGTCAATGGTTTGACTAATGTTGGATTCTGAGACCACCTTCAGAAGAAAAGATGAGTTGGTTCTGAGTGAAACTCTATCCTTATGGAAAACTAAGTAAGGGGTTTTGGAGCATAAAGCTTGAATCTCAGAAATTCGTCTTGCGGACGTAATAGCTATGAGAAAAAGTGTTTTCCATAAAAAGAAACTATAAATGGCATGTCGCTGCTGGTTCAAAGGGAGGAAGCACCAGGGAATGAAGAACAATGGTCAGATCCCAGGGGGTTAGAAGGTCTTTAAATGGAGGTTTTAACCGCTGAGCTACTTTGAAGAAGACTTTATATAATCTATGTGAAATTAGAGCAAGATCCTCAAAACCATTATGGATATTAGAGATGGCAGCTAACTGGACCTTAATCGTGGAGAAGGAAGCTCCTTGATCAAAAAGAATGGCTAGAAATTCTAAAACCTTTTCCACTGGTGTAGAGAAGGGGTTAAGATTATTGTCATATGCCCAAGTCAAAAATCTCTTCCACTTGCTAAGGTATAGTTTCCTCGTGGATGGTCTATGGTTAGCCAGAAGAATTTTTTGCACTGGGGAAGGAAAATCATTATTGCCTGGCAACTAGTGGAATTGGAGGAACCAAGCCATCAGCTTGAGGTTTTAAAGGCTGAGGCGCATCAGTCCCTGAAGGTGACTCAGCAGGTCTGGAACTGGGTCCAGAATCCATGGATGGTGAATTAGATGAGGCCATAGAACGGGAAACTAAATTTTTCGAGGCCAACAGGGTGCAATGAGGAACACTTTGCTTCTCAACCTGGTTACTATCTTGAGAAACAGGGGAATGAGGGGGAAAGGGGTGCCTCTTTTGTGTTATGCCACAAATAAATGAGTCTTTGTGGGTTCTGTTCAAGCAGCTTTATTTTATACAAACACATCATTATAGAGGCTTACTGACTTATAACTTAAGTAACTGATATACAAACTAATAAATGCGATCATGCATGCTCACTCTCTGGCTGCTTCTACAAAATGGCACTAGGGATTGCACATGTCTGGAATTTATACATGCATGTACAGCCTCACATCTTTCTTAAAGATATAGCACACACACTTTACACTCAGATCTACAAGAGTGATGCAAACAGGTTGCAGCAAGGCTGGCCTCAGTGATGGAAAATCTCCTTCGCTATTCTAGGATTGAGAGACCACTCATGAGGAGGATACATCTGCTCAGTTTGTCTGCTATCACGTTTGAGCTCCCCAGGATATGCACTGCCATCAGAAAGCGGTTGGAGGAAATCGCCCACTGCCACACTCTGAGAGCTTCTTGACATAGGGGGTAAGATTTGGTTCCACCCTGTTTGTTGATATACCAGATCACGGATATGTTGTCTGACTGAATTGCAATGGTTCCTAGAGGGAGGATATATTGAAAAGCTTGCAAAGCTAAGACCATTGCCCTCAACTCCAGAACACTGATATGCAGGTTGGCCTCTATCAGGGACCAAGTGCTTGGACTGTTCTTCCCAGATAATGCCCCCTACCCCACCCCATCTGGGAGGCATCCATGGTCACTGTGGCCTTAGGTTGAGAAGGGTCGAAGGGATGGCCTAAAATAATTTCCTCACATTCCACCCACCAGGACAGGTCCTTTTTGTAGCGACTGGTGATAAGAATGGGGTAGGTCATTGAGTGAGTAAGAATGGACCATTGTGATGCTAGAAGCCATTGTAGTAGCTGCATATGGAATCTCGCTAGAGGAACCAGGGTGATGGTTGCCACCATGGAACCTAACATTTGAAGGACTAGTAGTGCCAGAACCTTGTTTATGCAGACAATAGCTTGTACATGGGATTTTATCTTCTGCAGTATACTTAGAGGAAGGGAAGCTACACAAGAGATAGTGTTCAGATGAGCTATGAATTCTAGATGTTGAGTGGGGCTTAGCTGAGATTTTGATTGAGTCAGTGTGATGCCCAGGCACAAGAACAAGTGTAGAATGAATTTTGTTGCTTAAAGCAGAAGATGCCTAGCGGGAGCAGTGATGAGCCAGTCATTTAGATAAAGAAACACCCAGAATCCATGCAGTCTCAAGTGAGCTGTTACTGCTGCCAGACACTTGGTGAACACCCTGAGGGCTGTGGTGAAACCAAAGGGCACACACTGAACTGAAAGTGACTTCCTCCTAGCCGAAAGAGGAGAAAGCTTCTGGAGCATTTGTCCATTTTTATGTGGTAATATGCTTCTTGAAGGTCTGTAGAGCACATCCAATCATTTTCCTCTAGAAAGGGAACTACAGACTGAACCGTGACCATCCGGAATTTTGATTGTTGAACAAACTTGTTCAGTAGGTTGAGATCCAAAATTGGTCTCAAGTCCCCTGTCTTTTTTGGCACTAAAAAGAACCTTGAGTAAAATCTGGATCCTATCTGGTCTAGTGGGACGTCTTGGATGACTCTCTTCTCTAGTAGCTTTTGGATTTCTAAGGCTGATTTGTCCCTTGGATTGGGTGGAACATCGGGGAGCCTTGTGAGAGATCATGGATAAAGGATGAAGGGGATAGTGTAACCTCTGGTAATAATTCTCAGCACACAAGCAATTGAGGTTATTTGTCGTCAAGCTCTTGAATGCAGAGAAAATCTTCCCCTGACTGCTTCCAGAGGTAAGCAATTGGGCCCCCTTTCAGGAGTGCTGGTAGAGCTGGCCAGAGAAAGACTATCCAAAACCCTGATTCTGCGGGCCACCTCTGCCTCAGGGTCGGCATCTTCCATTAGAGCTCCCCCTCTGCTCTGAAGGGAGCCTCCACCAGGTGTGTCTTGGAAAGGCCCTTGGGATTTTTTGAAACACATCTTTCTAATCCTCTGATTCCTACAGTAGGACCATTGGGGAGTAGAAAAATGTATGTCCACTGCAGACAGGGTATTTCATCCTTCTCAAACCTGGCTAGAGTTTCTTTGACTGTGGGGCAGTAAAAATAAGAACTGTCAAAGGGAGTATTGTCGAAGGAAGACTTGAATGGCTCCACAAACTCACACAGGTGCATCCAGGTGTGTCATCTAATAGCAATGCCTCAACCAGCTGACCTGGTTACCCCATCGGCTGCATGTGCAATGAGCCTCATGGATGAGTTGGAAATAGACTCTAGGGTAGCTAACTGTGAGGCCACTTTGACTTGGACCTCTTCAGACACAGTTCCTGCTAGAGTGTCTGATAGCTCCTTGATCAGATCCCTCTAGAGCCTAGTGAATGTGCCATAAAATACAAGACCTTAAGGCAAAGGCTGATGATGCATAAACCATCTTTCCAAATCTGTCCATCACCCTAGACTCCCAGTCAGGGGGAGTAACAGAGGAACTTTCCTCAGCTAGTTCCTTTTTGCTGGCCACAGCCACTACCATGGCATCTACTGCTAGCCCTTTTGTCCAGTGTTGGTGGTCCTCAGGAGCAGAGAGTATTTTGTCCGGTCTCCGAGGAATCAGTTCTATGGAGTTGGGCGCCTTCCAAGCCTGCTGAGTGATCAACGTAATGAGATCATCAATGGGAGGGGTCCCCCAAGAAGTAGATGGTCAAGTACCAAAGGCTTGCAAGTACACTGACTTCTTGTAGGTAAGGTCTTTGGGCTTCCAGTTACCCTTCTGTTTTAGGATTTCCAGGATGTCTCCAAATGAGACATCTTCCGGGGGTGACCATGGGGAACCCTCCCCTTCATCAAAGTCGGCATCTTCTGTGACGGATTCCTCAGGGGAATCCAAGTGTTTTCTCTTACACTTTTTCTTCTGAGGAGGCTCTTCAGTGGGAATCTCTGAAGAAGACTCGGAAGAAGAGGCAAGCTTTGCAGGGAGATTTTGTACCTCGGTGCTCGCTGTCTGGACGTGGATGCTGATGGAAGCTCTGGGTAAGAAGGGAAGAGGGAATGAAACTCTGACCCAGAAGGGGCCACCTGAGAGGTTGCAGAGGCCAATGCCCTCTCCATAACCTGGAAGGCAGGCCCTCCCAAGGAGGGATGGGAGCCTGGAATCAAGAGTGACAAACTCAGGACCAAGGTCACACCTTGCCCCTAGAAGCCCACCTCTGGTACAGGAGCTGAGGAATGGCTCCCAGTTGCCAAATTTTCAAGAGGTAAGGGCAACTCCAAGTAAAAAATAGGAGCTGGCCCCAAAGCCTCGGACCAGATGACTGAGCCACAACCTCGGGAGCCCAGCTGTTCAGAATGAACCGAAGGAGTCAGAGTCGATCCCAGAACCGAAGTCTGAATGGCTGTTGGCGCTGGGGCAACTGGAACATGAGGAGTTGGAGTGGGGAGCTCTAAGGCCTCAGAGGAGGTTAGAGGATTAGGAATGGGTGGAGTCCTGGGAGAATACATCTCAACTCCATCTGGGATGGAGCAGAAAACCCCCTAGCCACAAGGATCTGGTCCACGAGACTCACTACATCTACTTCAGAGAGATTTCTGGAAGAACGGACTGACATCCCCTAGGGGGATTCTGGCCTTTCCAGGAATGAACTGGGAAGTTGACCAAGGGTCAATGGATGGGGTGTATCTTGTCTTGGGTGTATAAAGAAGTTTCACTTTCGGCACTGGAGTGCCGAGAGACTATTGTGGTGCAGAACGACAGGTCGGCACCGACTGGGAAGCTACAGTAGTCAGTACTGACATTGGAGCTGAGGGTGCCAAAATTAAGGACAGTATCGAGGTAGTCTGCTCTGACAACTTCGGAACCTTAGCTTTTGGTTCCAAGAAAGCCCCTACGGAGGAAAATTATGTTTCTTTGTCAAAGGTGCCATCAGTGCTGATAGAGATGTCAGCACCGAATGACTAGTCTTAGAACCAGAGGTTGTAGAAACAGTATCAGCCTTGGATAAAGTCTTAAGAAGGCCCTTCAATATTAATTTATTTCTATGCTCTACCAAAGCCTGATTACTAAAGGCTTGGCAGATACAGCATTCCTGGTCCAAATTAGAAGGACCTAAACAGTAAACACAGGCAGAGTGTCCTTTGGAGTTGGGCATCTTAAGCCTGCAATCCTAGCACTGCTTAAAACCAGTAGTGCCCTTAGACTTGTCTGCCATATTGATGACAAAGGAAGGAAGGTCAAAAGGTAGAAGTCTAGACACAAATTCACACACACACACACACACACACACACACACACACACACACACACACACACACACACACACAAAAGAGTTAGAGAGAAAGACTACCGGCAGAAAAAGTACCTAAAATTAGGAGAGAAAGGGAAACTTTTACCAACAATGGGGGAAGGAAAACAACAACTATCTAACAGTAGAGAAGAGAAGGTAAAGGCAACTACCAGGAGCGGTAGAGAAGAGATACCAAAAGCTATAGAGAAAAAAAGCACTCACTCGTAAAAGTGAGGGCAGAGAGAAAAGTCTGAAAGGAATTAAGAGATGAACAAGAAAATATAGGTTAGCTAATAAATTCTATAAAATTTACTTAGCTGTGAGAGAAGGAATGGCTGATGCATCTTGCTACAAGAGCAGCAAACGAGATCTGGCGTAGTATAGAGAGGGGTACTGTGGGTAGAATCTTAGCTTGGAGATGTTTGACTGGCACAAGCTGTTAAATGGCTAAACTGGTTCTGAGGATTGGAAAAGAGTACCCAAGGGTCAAGAATAATAAAAGATTGACAACATCATATCATACATTTGATGCAGTATGAAATATTATGTGATTCCTTGGTTCTATGAAAGCAAATCTCATGCAAAATATTAAGAGTTAAGCTGCCAATCCATTTCTCTCAAAAGCACTCCATTAACCATGATTCAAGACACCAAACATGAAATCTACTCCCTCAAAGCCACTCCTTTCTAAAACTATTTTATCAGCTTAATATCTGCACTATGTATCATGTGCAATATCCAAGAAGGAAACAATATACCAATAAAAGGATTCTAGCTCAACATGATCTGTTTCCTTCCAGGCCTCCTGTTCATCTGGCTATCCTACTTCCAGTAACCTACTTCCTGCTGCACTCATGAATGAGATGAGATTTAAGAGGTGAGAAAGATGAGTAATAGGATCAAGTTTTCCATGTTCTACAGTGATGTCTGGGAGGGAAGTGCCAGCCATCTAAACATCTAATTATGTGATCACCAGAAAAGCCACAAAAAACACAAACTGGATAAAAAAGCTAGGAAATCACTCCACTGGTCAACCACAAGTAAAAAATAAAGTCCGCTTTACTAAGCGCTTTTCATCTCTCCTTATAGGGAGACTTCTTCAGATAACAGACATGTACAAATGCAAAGTTTAAATAAAAAGACATCAATCATGTGACACTTACACACCTCCATTTAAAGACACCCTCCCCTATGAGATCCACATATTATTAACTGTAACATTTATTTCAATATTTTACAAGTAATTCCTTAAATATACTCTTACTAAAATATTTAACCTAAAATTCAAAATCAACATTATTTATTTCATGTATATTTTTATTTGTAATGTCTTCATTCTGATGAAAATTAAAATATTAAAATAATTTATTAAAATATGAAAATAGGGTGGCCACGGTGGTGCAGTGGTTAGCATTGCCACCTCACAGCAAGAGGTTCTCCGGTTCGATCCTCGGCTGGGGTGCCTTCTGTGCGGAGTCTGCATGTCCTCCCTGTGGTCGCGTGGGTTTCCTCCCACATCCCAAAGACATGCTGCAGGTGGATTGGACACTCTAAATTGGCCCTAGGTGTGCGTGTGAGTGTGCCTTCTGTGGAAGGTTGGGCGCCGGGCTGGCAACTCGACACCGTAAAACTCCACTGCCATTCAATGTGTGGACAGGTGATCCGCTGTGGCGACCCCTAACCGGGATAAAGCCGAAAGAAGAAGAAGAAGATTAAAATATGAAAATAATGTATCCTGACCCATTCTGTCCACATGACAGCACCTTACAGCCAGAGGGTATAGACTTACACCTTTCATGGTGCTGTCATGTGGACAGAATGGGTCAGGATAAATTATTTTAATAAATTATTTTAATATTTAAATTTTCATCAGAATGAAGACCATAAAAATAATGCAACATAGAAGAGGACATCTATGCTTATAGTAAGATTTTACACAACTATTCTATGTCCTTCTATTCAATGTTGCAGTATTCTTTACATAAGGGAGAGTCCAAAAGCTCAAAAGGAACCCAGGGAGGAGGAAGGAATAGAGGAAGACAATGCAGAGACATTTTGCATGAATCCATGCAGAACTGCCCTAGCAAATCCTGCTCTAGATCTGGAGAGAATGTCTGGCTTGTAATGTTTTGTAAAAGTATGAATAGACAACCAAGTAGCAGCTTGCAAAATGGAATGAGCATCTAGACCTTTGAAGAAAGCTCCTGAGGAGGCAACAGATCTGGTGGAATGGGTCTTAACAGAAGATAAGGATTTCCCATGAAAGTCATAGCAAAACACAATGGCCTTAGAGATCCAAGAAGAGGTAGTTTGTTTGGAAACAGGTAAACACAGAGACCAGGGATGAAAGGACACAGAGTTGATCAGACTTCCTGATAGATTTTGTTTTATCAAGATAAAATCTGAGCTGTCTATGCACATCCAAAAATGCAGAACCCCCTCACTAGAAGATTAAGGTGAGGGAAAGAAAGTGGGCAACTGAATGGACTGATTAAGCGACAACTCATTCACCACTTTCAGCATGAAAGATGGATTAGTTCGCAAGGATACTCTGTCCTTGTGGAAAACCAAAAGGGGGCAAGCCATCAATGCCTGAATCTCAGAGCCCCTTCTAGCAGAAGTTAAAGCTATTAAAAGTACTGTTTTACATGTGCAAAACTTCAGAGAAGCAGAAGCCGCTGGCTCAAAAGGGGCCTGAGTAAGCTTCACTAAAACATAGTTAAGTTCCCAAAAAAGAGAAACTGGTTTCCTGGGAGGTTTCATGTGTAGGATGCCTTTAAGAAAAAGCTTCTACCCTGGAAGCTAAGGGGGGAGTCAATGGCAAACAGACAGACAGCAGAGCAGTGGACTTCAACTGATGAATATGAAAGACTATTAAGCAACTCTCACAGGTAAGAAAGTATTAAAGGAATGCCAGCAGAGAGGGGTTCCTGTTTTCTTCTGTAGCACCAGATAGAAAATATTTTCCACTTGGAAACATAAGATTTCCTAGTATTGGATTTCCTGGCCTCCTGTAAAACCCTAAGCACGTCCTTACAGAAAAGATGCCTGAAAGCGATCAAAAGTTGATCACCTACAAGGTCAGCTGCAGAGTTGACATATGTGAATGAATCAGGGATCCCTTGTCTTGAGTGAGTAGGTCCAACTGGTGAGGTAACTTGTAGTGATGACCCTTGGCTAGTTGCAGAAGAAGAGGGAAACAATGTTGTCTTGGCCAAATGGGAATCACTAGCAAGATTTTTGGGTTGTCCTGCAGAATTTTCAGCAGGAGTTTCTGAATTAGAGGGAAGGGGGAAATGCATAAAGAAACATCTCCTTCCATGAGAAAGAGAGAGCGTTCACCTTCCAAGCCTGAGGGTGTGGGATCCTTCCACAAAAAAGAGAAAGTTGCCTGTTAAGAGGAAAGGCAAAGAGGTCCATTTCTGGAATACCCATCAGTGAACTAGATCCACAGATACCTCCCTGTGAAGCATCCACTCAAGGGATTGTGCCATGGATTTGCTTAATCCATATGCCACTGAGTTCTGAGCAGAGGGAAGTTACACAGCATGAATAGTCAGTTTGTACTGGATAGCCAGTTCTCATGCTTTGATGGCTAATCGACAAAGAAGGTAAGATTTTGTGCCCCCCACCCGCTTGTTTATGTACCAAAGGATGGTAGTATTGTCCGTAAGGTTCCTGAGTGGTCCTGGCAAGAATAGAGGATGAAAAGCCTGCAAGGCCAGAATTAGAGCCCTCATCTCTCTGATGTTGATGTTCTCCCTCTGTTGAGAGGGACACCAAAGACCCTGAACCTTCCTGTAAGCAAAGGTTGCTCCCCAACCTAAGTTTGAGGTGTCTGTAAACAGCTGCTGATCCCAGCTGGGGTACTTGAAGTGGAAAAGCCAGGGTTCTGACTGAGTTGCTACATCCACTAATGCAACTCTGTTTTCACGCAAGGAAGAAGAGGAATCAAAACATCTAATTGATGAGCATGCTGGAACCAAGTGGTCTTTAGAAACCACTGGAACTTTCTCATGTGTAATTTTGCAAAGGGCAGCATGGGAATTGTGGAAGTCATAAACCCCAGTAGTCTCAGAAATTCCCCGGCTGTGATGGAAGGAAGAGACAGAAGTGACTCCATGAAACCCCTTAGAAAGATAAAAACCATCATCAAGTCTGTTGGGAACCTGCATCCCAGGAAAATGAGATCCTGGGTAGGGATTAGACTGGATTTATTTAAATTTATTGAGAATCCTAGGCCCTGCAGAAAGGGAATAGCTAAGGCAGGTGTTGTTCTAAAAGAGCTGGGCTGCTGGCAAGGAAGAGCAGATCGTCCAAGTAGGGGTAAACCTGTAACCCTTTTACCCCTAGGTAGGCAATGATTGGGGCTAGACAATTTGTGAATACCCGTGGAGCAGTGGAAAGACCAAAAGGCGAGGCAGAGAACTGAAAGTGCAAAGAACCCACCGAGAAATACAAGAATTTCCTGAATACAGGATTTATAGGGATATGCAGGTAGGCATCCTTGAGATCCAGAGAGGCTAGGAAGCATCGAGGAGGGACCAGAGGAAGAAGAGATTGCAGAGATGGCATCCTGAAAGAAGGCACCATAGGGAAGGTATTTGAGGGAGAGGTCTACAATAGGCCTCCAAAGGTCATCTATTCTTGGCACAAAAAACATCCTTGTTGGTCTGGAGGAACAACCTGAATGGTGCCTTGGCCTGACAGCTGAGTAAGCAACAAAGGGAACAGAAAAAGTTGGCTGGATGAGGGCTAAGGTATCCCCTAGAAGGGAGGAAGAGTCTTACAAGTCATAAAGTATCTGTTTTGAATGATGGAAATGACCCAGGAGTCCTGAGTGATCTCCATCCAGTTTGAAAGGGAAAGAGAGAGGCGAAGAGATAAAGGAGTATAACTTGAAAGAAGCACTTGGTCATCACAGAGAACTTGGTCTGGGCTGAAAGGGCTGTTGAGGAGCAAGGGCAGAAGCAACAGACCTTGACTGTGGGGGTCTCCTGGAAGACTTCTTCGGCCTGTGTCCAGATGAGACAGACGTGGAGGAGGAAGCAGGCTTTCTGAAAAAAGGAGTTTTGGCAGGGAAAGTCCTATGGAATTTAGCAACTGGGGAAACAAGCAAGTGTTTCAAATCCTGGAGCTCCTTACCCTTTTCTTTCAAGGATTTAAAAAGTTCTGCAGCTGCTTTACCAAAAAAGGTATAGTTATCCAAAGGAGCATCAAGCAATTTGGCCTTTATGCCATCGAGAAGTGACTTAAGGCATAACCAGCAATGCCTTCTGAGTACAGATGCAGAAGCTGCTGCCCTGGAAGATGCCTCCATAGCATCATAACTATATTTGATGGAATGTCTTGCTACCTGGGAGGAAGTAGACAAAACAGTAAGAATCTGTGCATTAGCCTCTGAATCAAGTAATTGAGAAAGAGACCTGAGAAAGCAGAGACAGAGAGTACCTAGAAATGTGTCTGGTAATTAATAGCTCTAATAGCCAAGGTAAAAGAGGCATAAACCTTCTTCTCCAATCTTTCCAAAATCTTGTTTTCTTTGTCAGAAGGAATCAGCTTTGCAGAAGGAGACATGCAAGAAGATTTGTCAGAAGTAATGCAGACCACAGCAGGGTCAGCAGAGGGACATTTAAAAAGAAACTTACAGTCATCAGGGACCTTATAAAATCTATCAGGCCTTTCAGGGTCTGGGGCCTGGGAATCTGGGTTTTCAGAAGATGATGCAATAGCATCTAAAAAAGCTGGAAGGACTGACGGGACTGTGAGGGAGCGGGGGCTTCCAATTTGAGAAGGTCATAATATCTTTTTTGCTCCTCTGAAATTTGAGAAGAATCCCATTTAAAGAATTCCCTCATCTTATTAATAGTTTCCCCAAAGGAAAAATTTTCCACAGGGGAATCTCCCCCATCAGACTCCTCCTCTGGAAAGCCATATTCCAAAGGGGAAAGAATCTGGGTGGAGTATGCCAAGGAATCTTCATCCGAAGAAGAGTCCTCAGAGTCTGAATCAGGAATCTGATACTCAGCAGCCTGCACAGAAGGGGACACCGGAGACCCAGAGGGCAACACTGGAGATGAGGGGTAGGCAGGCAAGGGGAGAGTAAAAGCAGAAGCTGCATGCCTCAAAGCCATCAAAGCTTTAATAAGACCCTGCGAAAAGGCATCCCAGTCTGACGGAGGGGTGGAAGGGACAGTGGGAATGTTTTGTCTTCTGCTTCTTCTTAACAGGTTTGTCTTAATGAGGAGAATGCCCAGACATAGGCCTTATGTCTGAGACATCTTTAAATGGAGGGACAGCAGTGGTTCCTGAGCCCTCCAGAACCACACGCTGCTGTTCCCCCAAGTCATCCGAATCAGACATCTGCATGGCCTCGGATGTGCTAAGATCCAACCTCTTGATGGCTTCCCCTGAGGTACCCACCGAAGAAGTGGACCCTACCTCTGAATGTACTGCCGAGTTTTCATTAACCTTAAGGAGTACATTGGAGGGGGTAGGCACAGCCGAAGAGGATGTGGGCCTAACTTTGCTAACCTTCTTCTTCAAAGAAGGCTCAGTCGAAGGACTCCCAGAACCCTCCATCACATCTCTAGCCAGACATTTAAGTCTCTGATCTTCTAAGTAAAGAATTAAAGCTGACAGATGATTACTGAATGTCTTAGGCACAAAGGCCTGACAGATCAAACAGGAATGATGGTCATGAGTAGGCACTAAAGAAAGCTAGCAAAGCTCGTAACTATCCTTATGTGAAATTTGCCTTCCACACCTACAATTGCCCTTCCTGGATGACATTAACAACAGCAAGAGGCAGTAGCAAGAAAATAAATCCCTTAAGGGTACTTATCTGAAGATGGAAAGCGAAACAACGATATCTGAGTCAACCTTTCCAAATGGCAGCGAAAAAAGTTCTGAGGATGGTATGTGCGTATGTCCCTTTTATTGCTTATGTTCTCAGTGACTGTGTATGACATCCCATGTACTGGCAGTGGCAATAAGCTTTTGTTTACAGGCTGAATATGTTGGGTCGACTGGCAGAATACAACCCATATGTAAAGAATACTGCAACACTGAATAGAAGGATATATGCTAGTTATGTAGCCACCAAGATAAATAACAAATGTGAATAATCAGTATGTCAGCTAAGCTATGAGGAGGCTTCTCTGAAGTGGATATAAAATCTACATACAACCATCCTTTACCCATCTGCATATGTCTAGAAATCTTGAGTTTCGCACTTAGATGGACACACTTCTTCTGGCCCAAACTGTGCATTCTTTCACTAAGGAAAAGGAACACCCTAATGATTTCTATTTATTAATTAATTTGTCTTTGGGGACCAGGAATGTCCAACTGGGTAGAGCCCATTTTCAGTGGAGGCCCGGGAAGAAAAGCTCCATCAAAGTACATTTATATTAAAAAGTGAATTTTGGACAGTTCTCAGAAAAAAACAAGTTATATTTCTCACACAAAATAAACATAATTACAAGATTGGTATATACAGTAAAATATTTACATTGACAGTTAATTCTAATTCTTAACCACTGTCTAAAATGGGTTCACCCTAGAAGAAATCACAAAACTACAAAAATATAAACATATTAGTATTTATTTTTAACAAGATTTCACAGTAAATATTGTAGTTATAGCTGGAGTCAACATGCCAAATGAGTTTGACTGTGATAATGTAGTAATAACTGTGAGGTCCACTCAAGAAAAAAATGAATGCCTTACTGGAAATAGGCTTTTCAGCTAAGCATCATCCAGATGAGGTTTGATTTTTTTTTTAGCATAACAGCCAGAAGTTCATTCAGATATTGCCAAAAGTAAAGGATCACTGTCAATGTCTTCTGTCTCTGCTCTGAGGTACAGCAACCCTTAGAACTTGTTAAAACACATAGCAAGAGTAAGGGCAATGGTACAGGGAACAGCCCCCTAAATAGGACTGGGGGGGGGTCTTTGCCTCCCAAAAAGCAGCTTTGTTATAAGTCTCTTGATTAGATATTTAGCTGGGTTCTGCTACTTTTGTCCATTTGGGAGACTTGCTCTTGACTTGTCAAACCAGTTGCTATCATACATGATCAGACGTTCTATAGTAGAGATAACATTCACAAACTTCCAAGCATTATACCAAAGCCACAAAGGTGTAAAAAGGTCTGAGGGCAAAAAGGAAGGATGATAGTTCCTTAATATATGTTGGAAGTACTAAAACACTAGTAGTATAACCGATAAATATATTACTTATGCATTTGTGACCTGCCTTCCCACAATGACACTGAGTGACTTAAAGTGTTACTTACCTGAAACAGTCATATAAAATATTTTATGACACGTTTATGTTACCAAGAGACCTAATATAAAATCTTTAACAGAAAAAGGCTGAGGACTTGACAAAACTAAGCTGGTAGTAAATATAAACACACATTCAAACCCATATGATTATACATTAAAGACCGTGTTCTACCTTCGCTACTTATACCACATTCCTTACACTACCACTTTTTAACCATTCATTAGAGTTTTAAGGTAAACATGTAAACATTTATTGCCTTCCAACAAAGTAGACCACTGACTGCAGAAGTGGTTGCTGGCTGGCTGGCTGGCTGGCTGGCTGAAGACACTGAATCAAGTGAATTCCAAAATGTATTTTCTTCTCTTCAAGAAGGCAGTAACTAGCATTGGTCCAGAATCTCAGCCATGTGGATGATGCAAAATGAATCAAACGAAGGAGACAATGAAAAAAAAGCAAAGATGACAACAGAAAGAAAACAAACAGCAACTGACATAGACATAATGAAAACTCGGCTCATGGGTCTACCTCGGTTATCCACATGGCCTGCTGTGTGCTCCTTACAGGCTACTGCCAGGACACAGTCTGAAAGCACAGTGGCTAGCAAGGATTCATTAACTGGAAATGTTGTCAGGTATTTACATACTTCTAAATTTGTTTAACTTGTACATTGTCTTTCAAATGGTAGCTATATCCAAGTCATGAATAGATGTCAACAAAAAACATTGCCAAAACATAACAGAAAAAAAAAAAAAAAAAAAAAAAAAAACAACTTCATCACTCCCTTTGACTGACTGAAAGAAGCAGGTAATTTGTTGTCTTCTTTTCAACTTCTTACTTTTCTTTCTAGGCTGAAAGGGGGACATCTGCGGCCGATGACTGAGTCATCATCCTAGCATGTGCCAACACCAGGAGGAGTTTGTCTTTAATGTAAAGTTTGAGAAAGACTAAATGACATTGAATAGGGTTGTTGTCCAAAGACTGACAAATTATATACTCTTTGTAATTATGATCAGGGACTAGGCAAAAATAGACTCTTGAAATGCTTATCCTTGCAATGGATCTGTCAACCTCAGTCACATTTCTCTCTTTTATATGACATGAAATGATTTTTTTCTGAAGGAAAAAACAAAAGGAAAACAGGAAGGGTCCCCAAATGGGATGGGTGGGTAAAAATGTTCTAAGGATTTTCATGCCCGTACATCACTTAAGTGGCAGCATGCATTTTCCTTCATAGCTTGTAGATTAGAGGTACAGCACATGTGGAAGGTGTCTAAGGTTTTGTAGACTTGCTGCACATATGGTATCCTCGGTAGGATATGTCCCATAAGTAAATAATAATGCAATAGTGATGAATACCTGCTAGTACTGCTCATGATCTAACTGCATCTCCATTAAAGGAACAAATTGCTCCTTTGTAGACATTTTGTAATATCCAAATTAGAACTCAAAAACACAATAACTGCTCTTGTAAAATGCTTTAGTGAGTTTGAATCTAGACTGTCTGCTTTAGAAGATAATTCTAACACCATGGCTGAGGGCTCTAAAGTTAACCTTTAAAAGTGGGGCAAATGAACTAATCCTTTTAGTGGAAGTTAGATCACACAGAAACAATATTATTGATTGTGATATAGGGAAAGAATACACTCAAAAGAGAAAATCAGCTAAGCAAATAATGACATTTTTACGCATATTGCAGGTGTGGCTTCAGTTCTCCCCTCACATGTACTTAACTGAATAGATAACTCAGTACACCATCCACAACTTCATGACTTACCATCACAAGCTCTGTGAAACTGTCGAGTGCACATGAAAATGGAAGTAAAGAAGGTGAGTACTATTTTCTTGAATGGCTTTAAGTTGAAAATTGGCCCTAGTTTACCCCATGAATTAAGGCAAATGAGAACACAGATGGCATCAGAAATTAGTCTAAAAACACATTATTTTTAAATTGGTATACTCTAAACTGTGATATTTTTATGGAAATGAACTGATTAAAGACACAAAATCAAGAACAACTGTCACAAATATAGGGTATGCAAGTAATTACTGCCAGTATGATTTTCTTTGACCTACACTTCTGCGGTGGTGCAGCAGTAGCGTTGTTGCCTCACAGCAAGAGGTTCTCCCATTTGATTCTCGGCTGGAGTGCGGGGAGTGCCTTCTGTGTGGAGTTTCATGTCCTCCCCGTGGTTGGGTGGGCATTCGAAAGACATGCGTAAATGGGCGTGCCTTCGTTGATGGCTGAACGTCGAGCTGGCACCTCGACGTTCATGAAAATCTACTGCCAATCATTAGCGGACTGGAGTTCCGCTGTGGCGATCCCTAACCGAGAAAAGCCGAAAGACAACAACAACGACAACATGATTTTCTTTTACCTCACCAGATAAGGTCCTAAAGAACCAGACAGGGCTTTCAAGTTTTGATCAATCACTACTAACAGTAACAAGTACTCAATGAAATGTCTTATTATAACTAAATGTGCAAATTGGCAACAATGTAGTAAATCCTTTGCATTTGCTATATGTGGTTAATATAAACTATTCAAATGGTGTACCTCACTGATATAGACCTACTGAACTAGAATGGATACACCAATTTGTACTGGGCATAAGTGACTGAAAATAATAACTGTTGATATTCTTATTGGAGTTGGTTGTATCAAAATTAATCTCACACATTTATCTACCTAGCAATTTCAGACGTTACCTAGACTAAACATATTTCTTATTAAATGGATGACATTTTAAGTACATAAGTTAGTTAAAAGTATGTACAAATGTTTTTTCACTTTTTTTCACATACATTTTAGACTTTTAGAAGAACAGGAAACATCATCTGTAGGTTTATGTTATCTATACTCGTCTCATTAGCTATGTGCTAAATGCAACATACGCTGCTTATTTTCAAAACCTAATTAATATGCCAGGCATGCTAATATACCCATATTTTAATGAACTCATTTGGATAGGAAGTAATTATTTGCAGCTCATGAAAGGTGAATGACTTCACTAATATTTTTGCCTTGTATTTAGGGATTTAAAATTTTGCAGAGTTACAAGGTTAAATCTTGAGCTGATAGAAGTGCTTGTGAATAGTATATTAACTATTATTGTGCAGAAGGGATGTGGAGTTCCAAATTTTCCCCTAGTAGCTATGTATTTCAGCTATGTTAAAACTGATTTTGTATCAATATATTAATTTCAGAAAAATATTAGATTTTTTGTTACGGTGCTGTGGACACTGCACCTTCCATATTATATAACAATTTTATTTTGTTTTCATATGTTTTAACTGCTTTCAGATGAAGTGGTGCACCTTTTCCTCAGTTAGCTGTGTGCTATGAGTTTTAATGAAAACTGGAATAATGTTAGGCATGTCTCCTTTAATAGGGAGGCTGTAGCCAAGCCTTTTTTTTAACCTACAACTCTTGATTTATATACCAGCACATGCTCATGATGAATTTATGACATACTTATCTTTTGTGCATATTGAATCTCCTAACATCCTCTATCCTTTTAAAAACGTAGAAGTGCCTGTGATTATTAGAGTACCCATGAGCTCACTAAGCCATTTTTTGGCAATGGGAAAAGTTCTTAATTTTCAATGGGGTTTAAGTTTGTATGTCTGATAAATATATAAACGGTTTATTGAGTTAAGTGACAGCTGAGTTTGGAACTTGTTTGGTTGCACTGAGGAACAACGCCCTTAGGATTTAAACCTTAGAATTTTGACAATGGTATTTATTGGGAGTGCAAGATGATCACCTTTTGCTTGCAGTACCATGTTATACATCATTATTATCTTCGTTTATTCACATAAAGTTGCCAGGCTGTTTTATGTTTCATGCTATCTTAACCACAAGAGAGGAGGTGACCAAACACCCTCACATATCAGTTTCATATATGATTAATCTGACTCATTAACTTAAATTAAAATGATGTTCAGTTGAACAACTATCCGAATAAAGACAAATAATCTTACTATGTGGATGTAAGGATTTTAGTCCCAACATACTTTAGTGTGCCTGAGTAACTTTTGGGAAGAATCTAACTATCTCCTAACCCTGATTATGACTCATGGTTGCAGGTATTAAAACTGGGAAATCTAATATCTTACTTGGTATTAGTATGTCCTGATAACTTTTTACCTGATCATATTATTACCTTAACTTGATACTGACAATGGACATAGTCCAGAATTCTGCTGGTTTGAAAGTATTTATGATAATTAAAAGTACAGTTGTCTAAGAACTTAGCATATTATTAAATGTGCATCTGATTACTGTTGTATTATGAATAATGTATGGGATATCTTGCCTAGTACAGCCAAATATCTGGACAGAATACCAAAGCCTGGGAGCCTTTCTCTTACGCCATACATCCAATGTATACCCAAAACACTTGATGGCTATGACTTATAGACACCAATGACCTCAAGACTTTCTTGCTCTTGACCAGAATATAGATACTAAGGCAAAAAGGAGAGGCAAAATATATACAATATATACATATATGCACATGCCAACTGGAAGAGGGGATGCGGTGGCCACCTCAGACAAAATCACAGGAGAAAGGGAGGAAATAGAGGGTGGTTTGTGATATTGCAACAGTGATCAAACACCTACAGTTATGGTAAGTTCATAGGTTCATACTAGGCTATCTTTCCTTGCAGGCCATTTTAAGTTTAGCCAAAGTTGTTATCTCAGAGTCTTACACAAAGAAATGATGTGCTCACCACCATAATTTTCCACCTGTGTTGTCCATTTTCATTCTTCCTCAAGATATGGGCTTCGATCTGACTTGGCCTCTGTTTTACAGCTCGTGGATACTACAAACTCTCAAGCTCCTTTACCCACAATTCAGCAGTCCCCCTCATTCCTCAGATCTTCTTTTCTGCTTTTTATTGTATGACAAAATGAATATATAATTTTAAGATGGCAAGTCACTATCTGGAGCTCAAACAGTAGGAACATTTGCTCCTATAATAATCTCCCATTCTTCCAGAAATCATCAAGGGGGCGGGAGGGGCGGGGGTGAGAAAGAATGAAAATGGACAACACAGATGGAACGTTATGATGAATACATAACATCTTTATCTCATGTTGTCAATTTTCATTCATTCTTCAACATATGGAACACAGTCCCCAGCTACCTGAACCCCAGGTAGACTCTAAGGAAGGATATTCCTGAGTACTGTTGAGCCGAAGGCTTATCTTCCCATAGAGAACAGATCCAACTTGTAATGAGTAATAAAGGTATGAGGATTAGCCCAAGCTGCAGCTGCACAAATATTGTCCATTAAAGACCTGGATAAAAAACTGATGAAGTTGCATGGACCTGGTTGAATGAGATCTTAAACGCTTTGTCAAGGCCAGAGCAACTGTTTTTTTGATTGTATCTGCTTTATTTTATTTATTTATTATTTATTTTTATTTTACATTTGTTAACCGGGATGGTCCGACTGGATACATGTCCTTTTTCAGCGGAGGCCCGGGGAGAAAAGCTCCAACAGAGTTACATTGATAATTAGGTACAGTAAATGAGCTGAAAGAACTTAACAAAAACATAGGCTATTTACATACAAGTACAAGACTGCCATTACTATTTCTGAGATTACTACAAATGTAACATTATTAACATATTAGCAAGGACGGTAGGCAGTATAATGACATAGAGTTAGACAGGATACATATTTCTTTATTACAGTATACAAAGTACTTATTATCTTAGCTAGTTGTTTATGTTTTAGTTAATGGCACAGAGTTAGTCTGGGTTTGAGCAAGGACATAGCCAATGTGACTTGAAGTGGAGTTTTAGACTATTTTTGAATTGACTTAGAGAAGTTGCAAGCGTGATGTTATTTGGGAGAGCGTTCCATATTTTACCAGTGGTGCTGGCAAATAGCGCGTCACCACCTAGGTTGAGAGATTTAGTTGTTTGGACAAGGAGTCTGTTTGCTGAGCGAAGGCAGCTTAGATTGGAGTAGGGAGTCATTAAGTTTTTTAGTGCTGGGGTATTCTCAGGTTGTTTAAGGATTTTGAAGGCCTCTATGAGTTGGGACTGGTGAAGAAGGTGTGGGAATTCTATCCATCCGAGCTTTTTCAGGTTAGTACAGTGGTGTGTTCTGTAGGGTAGGCCTGTAACGAACCTGGAAATGTGATTATAGCAGGATGAGAGCTTGGCCAGATCAGATTTGTTAAGGTGAGTGAGGACAGGAGAGGCATATAGTAGGGTAGAGAGAAGGTGTGAACGGGCTGTGGCTGCCCTGGCATTCGGGGTAAGGAAGGCTTTAATTCTATATAGGGTCACAAGTTTCTTGTTGACTGACTTAATGGCTTGGTTGATATGTATATCAAATCTGAGTTTATTGTCAATGTTTACTCCTAATAGCTTTGTATAGGTGTCTGGGGAGATGATGGTCCCATTATTGGATTTTATAGTGAAGTTTTCAGTCGGAGATCTATTGGTTGGGTAGAAGAGAAGTAACTTGGTTTTGTTTGGATTTAAGATCAGGAGATGATTGGCAAGCCAGTTTTCGACTTTGGTGAAGCTATGTTGGGTGGTAGTTAGTAGATTTGCAAGAGAGGCATTGGAACATATTATAGTAGAGTCATCTGCATATTGAATGCAGGTGGCTTCAGGGATGACTGTTTGGATGTCGTTTATGAAGACTGAAAAGAGGAGAGGTCCTAATATGGAACCTTGAGGAACTCCTATGGTATTTGGTAGTAGGCAGGAGAGCTTGTTTTGCCACATTACTGCTTGTTGTCTCCCAGTGAGGTAAGCTTGAAACCAGTCAAGGGCTGGAGTATCTAGATACAGGGTTTTAAAAGTATATAGAAGTAACTGATGGTTTACCATATCGAAGGCTTTCGATAGGTCCAGGAAGAGAGCGGAGGATATTTTTTTATTATTCCGGTTAAGATTACTGTTTTCAGTAAAATAGAGGAGGGCAGTGGTTGTACTATGATGGGGTCTGAATCCATGTTGAGAGTCTGTGAATAGTTTATTTTGGGTTAGATAGAGCATTAGTTGGTTGCGCATGCTCTTTTCCATAATTTTGGCAAGTGGTGATAGTATGGCTATAGGTCTATAGTTAGATAGTTCTATGGATGAACCTCCTTTGTGGAGTGGAATAACATAGGATATTTTCCAAATTGAGGGGATTGAGGCCTCGGTTATGGTTCTGTTAATTAGGATTGAGATAGGGTAGGCTACGACATCTGCAGCAATTTGCAAGTATTCAGCCGGCAGAAGATCGGCTGAAAGGGTGGTTGGCTTCAGTTTTTTCAAAAGGGATCTGATAAAGGATGTGGACACTGGCTGGAAGTTAAAAGAGAGTGGTGAGTCGGGTATAGTGTTTATAGAAGTGTGGGGAGGAGAAAGTTGGTTAGCTAATGACTGGATGGTTTCTGTGAAGAAAGTATTGAATGAATTGGCTATATCTTCTTGGCTCTTGTCAGATAATGTTCCTGGGGTCGGAGTAGTGGATTTGCCTGGTTGGAGAAGTTTATTTATGCCTGCCCAGTACTTTTGAGGGTTATTCTGGTGTTTATGTTGCAGATTGTAGAAGTAATTTTTCTTATCTAGTATGATGGCTTTTTAGTCTCATTTCTAAGTTGTTGGAATTTGATATGATCTAGGGGTAGTTTGGTAGTGCCATTTATCCCACGCTTTGTCTCTAGTTGTTATTTTGGTTTTGGTGTCTGTTGTTAGCCAGGGTGCTAGTTGAGTTTTAATTCTTATTGAGCGTTTAGGGGCATGCGAGTCAAGTATAGTAAGGAATGAATTGTTAAATGATGACACTGCCTCATCAAGGGCAAGGAACTTTAGTTTTGTCCAGTTACATGATTTGAGTTCAAGTTGAAATTTAGTTGGGTCAAAGTTTTTCTTGGATCTGATAGACCTATAAATAGGTAAGCTTGTACAATTAATTTTGTCTTTCATGATGTATGTGAGCAGGTGATCACTAAGATCATTAGGGAGAGTTCCAGACATATAGTTCTGGGGATGACTGTTGGTGAGTATCCAGTCTAGTATACTCACTTTTTGGTTATTGTTACCTGTACGCGTGGTAGATGATATTATCTGAGAGAATCCATGTAGGTTAACAGGGATGGGGTTGGACTGTGCTGTGCATTGGTTCCAGTCAATATTAACATCGCCCAGGACAATGGTTTCTTGAGGGTAGTTGTTGGCTATCCAATGTAGAATGACCTCTAGTGTTTCTACATTGTTCCCAGGGGAATATAGGTGACAATTAGGTTAATGCCCTTATGATTATTTAGTAGAATTTTTAGAGCTAGTATTTCAGCGTTAGAGACCTGGGGTGGTTGCATAGGGTTAGTTATGATGTTAAGTGTGCTATTATATAAGACGGCTATTCCACCTCCTCTTTTCTTTACTCTATCTGCCCTAAGTATATTGTAACCAGGAGGCAGGATCTCATTGTCTTTGGTTGATGGCGGAGTCATGTTTCAGATAGACACATTATGTTGGGGAGGTATGTGGCTAGTACAGCATGCAGGCTATGTATCTTATTGTTTAGGCTTCTAATGTTTAAGTGGCATATTAGGAGGAGTTGACCAGTCGGTGGGACAGTGGTGGGCTGGTAGTATTTTGAGTTAAGGTTGGGCCTGGATTAGGATGGATGTCCCCATCTTTGGTTATGTTTTTCTTAGATACGCTAGTAGTCTAATAACTTTGAATAGTAGTTTTAGTTCATATTTGGATTTTGGTGTTGATTGGAGTGGTTTTTTTAGAAGCAAGTGGTTGGAATTTATAATTTTTGGGGTAGTGTAGTAGTGGGCAAGTTCCGCAGTCAGTGGAGGTAGGGGGTCTTGGTTTGGCATTTTGGATAAGAGAAACCTACGAATGTGAGATTTTCATAGCTAGTAAGAAAGTATGGCAGAATTAAGAGTGGTAAGATAAGAGGAAGGAGTTTATAATTATTTATAGACATGTTATATGTCATCAATGGGTGGGGTCAATGTGCTTCAGAGGAATAGTAGTGGTTAAACAGTAAAGTGGTGGGGGAATTGGAGAGGAAGTTGTGTAGGTTGGAGAGGAAGTAGGGGTGTGGCCTAGTGGCTATAAATGTAGACACAGTGGGGGCGGGTGGGATAAGGGGGCAGGGAAGGGAGCGAAGCGAGCCCGAGCGTAGCGAGGGCTAACCCAGTCCCAGTTTTTGGTCCTATGAGTGGGGTAAATAGTCTGATAGTGTAAGTAAGCAGATTGGAGTACAGGCTTGAAATTCAACATAAACATATACAGTTGTAAAATGTCTAATACAATTCAACATAAATAGGCATTTACAGTTGTAAAACACTTACTGGAGAGACACTGAGCCTTCATGGGGCCTGTAGCAGAGTGGATTGTAGTTTTACAAATGGTGCCTGCCACAGGTAATATTTATTAACTCTGGGATTGTCTTAAAGTAATAAACAGGGAAGGGGAGGGGAGAACAAGGGTGTGAGCAGGCAGTTCTTTGTACTGCTGCTAATGAGCCAAAGCAAGACAAGTATGTGTTAAGAACAATCACAATTGACCAAGGACTGCTCTGAAACTGTAAGTCTTGTCTTAATTTCTCAGGTGGAAAACCAGGATAACCTTGTATCAGTAGGCTACTGTGGTATAGTTTAAATAAACAAACACACAGTATTGATCAGTTATTGATACTATTTGCTAACAGAAGGGAATAAGAGAAAGTGGAAGATGTGTGTGTGTGTGTGTGTGTGTGTGTGTGTGTGTGTGTGTGTGTGTGTGTGTGTGTGTGTGTGTGTGTGTCTGTGTGTGTGTGTGTCTGTGTGTGTGTGTGTGTGTGGTGGGGGGGCTGCTTACAGCCAAAGCACAGTGCTCTCCAGGGGAAAATGAAGATTGGCTCAAACAGTTAGACACATACTCAAAGTTAACTGTAGCTGTTTGCAGACAGTTCAGACCCGGACTGCACTTTTCTTATAGGAATGTTAAAGGTGATACCGGAGTTGAATACTTAAGAGTGGTGTTAGGTTCAAAGTTAACTGTAGCTGTTTGCAGACAGTTCAGACCTGGACTGCACTTTTCTTATAGGAATGTTAAAGGTGGTACCGGAGTTGAATACTTAAGAGTGGTGTTAGGTTCAAAGTTAACTGTAGCTGTTTGCAGACAGTTCAGACCCGGACTGCACTTTTCTTATAGGTGCTCACATCTTATATGTTTTCTTATATATATTTTCTGAAAAAAAATATATATATATATATACTTGTTTTCCCACCTTTCTAAGCTAGTATAGTCCAGTTTTCAGGTTAGTGCTGAATTCAGGGCTGTGTTACAAGTTTCTATGTTTGCCCATACCTTACTTGGATAGAAGGAAGTTTCTCTGTTAATTGTGAGAGAGGGAGCTTTGAGCAGCCTATCTGTCCCTGGATGAGTGGTTTCAGCCCAGAAATTAGTAGTTTATTGGCCATCTTGGGCTAATTTCTCTCTCTCATTTCCCTGCTGTAAAACCCGCATTTGCGCGGTTTTGCAGACCAGGCAGCGCCGGTTAGCCTCGGTATAACTATTTCTGGCTCCACAAAGTCTACTCTTCAATTTTTCCCTTGGAACTAGACAAACTTTCAACTTAAGCACTCAAACCATTCACGTCTCATACCGGCACTTGCTCAAAACTCATAGCAAGCACTAATAAACCTTAGCACTAGACCCCCCCTATACTGTAGAGAAGGACAAGGGTCTCTATCCGACCTTACCAGCCAATCAGTAAAGCAGTTCACTGTACCTATCCAGGCATGTCCAAAGGGCAGTTTCAGGTGTACTCTTCGGTCCAACTGGTGAATCTGGCATTTTGAGGCAATGTTACAATTGCCTTATGTAAACAGACAACTCTCTCCTCCTTCCACCAAACACTAATACATGCGAGAGATGCAATTATACAGCCAAACTGGAGGCTAATTTCTCTCAACCCAAGAGTGGACCAGGCAATCAAGAGGAGAAGGGAATTACTTGCACCACACCACTAGTCTCACATAGACCTATGAAACCAGCACCAGCAAAAAACACACATAAATACACGAAAACATACTTGGAGGCTCTAAATAAAAATCTGCAAAAGCAACAGAGACCTCCAAAGCAGACATCCAAGCAACCTCCACTCCCCAACACAAACCATGAAACACATAATCACAAAACCAGTGTGCCACACAATCACAGCCCTTAAGGCAAAATATCATACCCAACACACTAGTAATAGGTGACTCTATAGTCAGACACACTGACGTCCCACTCACTAGGCTGAACAAGGAGAAGGTTACTGTTAGCTGCCTGTTGGGTGCCAGGATCCGCCACATAACACAAGCACTCAGGTCACTCCAGAACAAGTACAAATATGACTCTATCATTGTCCATGTTGGTGTGAATGACCTGAGCCATACCTCCCTGGACTACATGAAATGAGACATGGAGGAGCTTTCTGATTATGTAGCCAAGGCCGGTATGACCCTGACCTTGAGTAGCATCCTGCCCTCACCAAGAATGATACCACGGCATAGAGAAAAAATTATCAATTTCAACAATTGGCTAAGCTTCTGGTGTCATTCAAAAGGGATCCAGTGTCTGTCAGCCTGGGATGACATGCTCGACAAGCCACACTGCTTTGCTAGAGACGGCTTGCACCTGTCACCCTTAGGCTTTCAAATACTGGCCAAGGCTCTTGCCACCCCCATAGTGCCTTTTTTAGGCAAGGCTTAAAAGACAAACCCACCACCGTAAATAGCACAAGTAACAAAAAACTGAGGGTAATGCTACTCAATGCCAGAAGTCTAAACCTCAAAATGCATGCACTCGAGACACTCCTTAGTATGGAGAAATTCGATATATGTACAGTAGCAGAAACCTGGTTTAAGGCTCCATAGAGCACCCCAGCATTACCAGGCTACAACTCATACCATACATTTCGGCCACAAAACCTGGACCGAAATACAAAAGGCAGGGGAGTATCCATATTCATCAAGGATACCCATGCCTCCAGGTTAGTGTCACAGCACGATGCTTCAGAGATCATCCACGTGCAACTAACAATGGGCAAAACTGCTATTCAAACTATAGCTTGCTACAGATCACACACCATGTCCCAGGACCCCCACTCTGCATTCCTGGAAACACTGGGAAACATAAAGGTCCTACCAAACACCCTGATATTGGGTGATTTCAATTACCCAAATATTAACTGGGAGAACTACTACTCAAGTGCAAACTCGCTTGCCCAACATTTCCTAGAATTTATAAACTCAAACGTCCTGGATCAACTGGTCAACACTCCCACCAGAGGTGACAACATATTGGACCTGGTCATCACCAACATGGGCGAATGGTGTTCCCCACCAGAGATCAACCCCTCGCTGGTTAGATCTGACCATAAACTAATCACTCTGGATATCCACATTCCCAAACCACCCCGGTCAAAGAAACCACCGTGAAAAACTTTTCAAAAGCAAACTTCATGTTACTTAAGACCGAGGTGGGAAGTTTCAAAGCCTCCATGCTAAAGGATAAAGCTGTCCAAGCTGCAAAATCCTTTACTATTGCACTCTACGGGCACCTACAAGAATGCATGGATCGTGCTATCCCAAACAAAATCAAGACTCACTCCTCCAAGAAAAGGAAAGCAGTCTGGTGGACCCCTGCCATAAACAAGCTATACAATAGAAGGAGGAAACTAGTACAGAAAAGAGTAAAATCCCAAGAAGGGAAGGCATCCCTGATCAGTATCAGCAAGAAACGACGTTCCCTCATAAAATTATCCAAGGATAGCTTCGAAAGAAAAATTGCCATGGACTCCAAAGATAACCACAAGGCATTCTTTAGCTATGTCAAGAATCTAAGTGGCAATTCTCAGATCTGCTCGAAGTTAGTGCAGAATGGCACAAAATACACTGAACCGACCGATATAGCCAACATCCTGGCAGACAGGTTCAGTGCAAACTTCACCCCCAAAAGGGCCCATAATGGTACTTATGTATTATCGCAACCAGATTTTCGTGATAATAACGCTTGCTTCCCAATGCGGAAATGTAAAAAGAAATGTATGCAAAATCACACTGACAATGTCAACTTCATCTAAAAACATTGTTAGGTAGCAAAAACATTGTAAATTTAAAGGAATGAGAGCTTCTTTCAAGCTATGCTGTTTTCCAACATCTTTACACTGTAAATACATTTTACACAGCCGCTATGTGTAATACACGTTCCATATCCCCAGCCGCGAGCCTGTAAATGCTGTCAAAGTTATACTTCAGATTAGTAAAGACGATCTATGTACATATTCAGTGGTAGTGAACTAACCCCAAAAAACAACCTTTATAAACAAAATGCGATTGTGGGATCTACCTAAGACAGAAAAAGAGTCAATAGCACTTTTCCAGCAATATGGCATTATATCAGCAAGTAAAGAATGCTGTTCCGGACATTCAATGACATTATACTATGGGAAGCAGATTTTTTGGAAATGCAATACAGAAAAATGTTACCAACATGTAGGAGTTCGAGTGAGTAATTTCTTTGAAGGAAGTAGAATTAATTTTACCACCGCTGTCCGCTTCATTTATTGTTGGGCAAAGCAGATGACATCTATAAGTTTCTGTCAGGAAGAACTGGACATGACTGACAAGACAGTCATAGACTGGAGTAACTACTTACGTGATGTCTGTGTCTTAGAAATGGAGAAAAAGGACAAGAAAGAAATCGGAGGGCCAGGGTGTATTGTGGAAATAGACGAGACTCTTTTTACTAGACGTAAAAGTAATACTGGCCGTATTCTCCCTCAACAGTGGGTATTTGGAGGGATATATAGGGAGACAAGAGAGACTTTTCTTGTAAAAGTTCCTGATAGAACAGCCGCAACATTATTTAATAAAATCAAAGAATACATTAAACAGGGCACTACTATTTATTCAGATTCATGGCGAGCATATCAAACTCAACAAATAGAAGAAGCTGGTTTCAGTCATGAAAAAGTAAACCATAGCTACAACTTTGTAGATCCAAACACAGGAGTGCATACACAACACATAGAGAGAATGTGGGGATCTGTTAAGTGGAGAAACAAAAAACAGAGAGGCACTGCAAGACACCATTTGGACTCCTTCCTAATTGAACATATCTGGCGTGAAACACAGCTTGCACTAAAGAAAGACTTATTTGATGCAATCTTGATGGGTCTGCTTCTTTTGACCTAACTTTCATTTATCTGACACTCATTTGCCTGAGACCAAATGACTGAAATTTCATTTGCCCGACAAGTATTATTAGCAAGAAAATGGAATATGCCCCCTTCCCCACTGCAGTGCGACCCTGGAGTTAGAATATATAGTTGGGGTGTGGGAGCACAGCCCCCACAAGGGGTGTGGGCAAGCCCCCACTTACTTTTCTGCTATTAAGCAATATTACATCAAAAGTTAACAATATCACATGAAATGAAGTGGGGATCTGTGCCCCCCACACCCCCCTAACTATATATTCTAACTCCAGGGTCGCACTGCAGTGGGGAAGGGGGCATATTCCATTTTCTTGCTAATAATACTTGTCGGTCAAATGAAGTGTCAGGCAAATGAAATTTCAGTCAAATGGGGTCAGGCAAATGAGTGTCAGGCAAATGAAAGTTAGGTCAAAAGAAGTAAACCAATCTTGACAGCAATAGCAGACAATTTCTCTCCATACAAAAAGTATAACCCAGCAAGTGAACCATCTACAAGTATGCTCCCTTAATCAGCAATAAAATATTTACAGATATGTTGCTCAAAAACAACTGGAAGACATCCACATGAATACTATGCAAAACTTCCACAAAACATTGCAACAATAACTGCTATCCCCCACAAAAAAAAATCAGTTTCTGTCAAATACTACAAGAATGCTCTTCGTAACTTTAGCCTCCATCGTCAAGACCTTCATCTCTGTTTGATTGTTTAGATTGCTATTACCTTTAACTTCAATTATTTCCTATAGTATGTCAAATAAAACTAGTTATTTACCAAAAAAATGTGTTGCTCCAGATTTCTTCTTCACAGGAAAAAGTTTAGTACCCAATCTCGTAGTAATCCATCACACAGTAAAAACGAACGAGCATTTCCCATGCATCCTCAATTCACTTCTGCACTAAGACAGCAGTGCAACCAATTTTGATGTACGCAAAGCAAGTTTCACATTTCTGCATTAATTTATGCTACTAATTTGGGACAAACTACGTTGTACCCAAAGAAAACATCAAATTCTGTCTTACTTTTAGTCCCACAATCCGTTTTTGGGCCAACAAACGTATTACCGCAACCGCGAAAATATGGTTGCGATAATACGTAAGTACCCCCATAACTATACCAGAAGAATGCAGTGCCCCTGAAATCACAGACACTCAGGTTAAAACAGCCCTCTCCAAAGCCAAAAACACAGCATCAATGGGACCGGATGGTGTCCCAGGCTGTGTCCTACACAAGCTCAAAGATGAACTAACCCCTCACCTAAACACACTGTTTAAACTCAGCCTCTCCACAGGCTACGTGCCCACAGAGTGGCGCACAATAACGGTTATTCCACTCCACAAAGGTGGAGCCACAACGGACTCCGGGAACTATCGCCCTGTAAGCCTGACTATCTTGGTCTGCAAAGCTATGGAGCGCATCATCATGGATCTTATTAACAGAGACATTGGAAACCTCCAAACACTGGACCCTACCCAGTTCAGCTTTGTTAAGGGCAGATCATGCCTCCTAAACCTGGTGGACTTCTTTGAGACAGTTACCAAGGCTATAGATGAGGGAAAGGTGGTCCACACAGCTTACCTAGACCTTGCAAAGGCCTTCAACACCATTCCCCACTCAGGTATTATAGACAAGCTCACCAGCCTGAACATAAACCCCTATGTCATGAGATGGGTTGCCAACTGGCTCACGGACAGAACCCACATGGTAAGAGTTGTGGGAGCTAGGTCTGACTCTAAACTGGTTACAAGTGGCGTTCCCTAGGGCTCAGTCCTAGGATCCCTCCTGTTCGGCATATACTTCTCAGAGGTACAGACAAGCACAGGAAGACTATGGCTGACCAAGTTCGCAGACGACTACAAACTAGGGGCTATAATTGACTCTCCGGCTGACACAGACATCCTCCAAAGGGTCTCACTGAGACAGATACCTGGTGTCAAAACCATGGCCTCAAGCTAAATGCCAAAAAGTGCATAGTCATCCCCTTTGGAAAAAACAGAGTACCCACAAACTACCACACAGGTGGTAGCCCCGTAAATACAGAAGACGTAATAAGGGATCTGGGGACCCAAGTAGATAGTAACCTCTCCTTTGATAATCACATTGCCAAAGTGGTTAGAAAATCCTTCTATGTGGCCCACCTAATCACAAAAGGGTTTGTATCCAGATCGAAAGAGGTCACTGGGCCCCTCTATGCATCACTCATCAGACCCATCATAGAGTACAATGCCCCATTTGGGATGTACCTTACAAGACACCTGCAACAACTGGAAAGACCACAGAAGTACCTCACCAAGAGGATCACTGGCCTAAAGCAGATGCCCTATGCAGCTCAACTGAAGAAACTCCAGCTGTACTCGGTGGCATACCGCCTACTCAGAGGTGATCTCTGCCTAACATACAAGGCCATGTCCAACCCAGAATTGATGGACATGCTCCACCTAAAGAAACCATATCCCCTCGAGCCACATGTTCTAGGGATCTAAACCTCACCACAACAATGAATAGGACGTGCTGGAGGGATAGATTCCTGTCCCAGAGACTTCCCATGCTCTGGAACAAGATTCCAATCTACATTAGGGAGAGCTCCTCGCTAACCCTCTTCAAGAGAAACCTTGATGAGTGGATGGGAAACAGAAAGTTTACCCCAGGGATCACTTCAATGGCTCTGCTGGACAGAGGCACAGGGAACTAATCTAAGGGGCGGTGAAAGCCAACACATTCTGGTTAGCCTTATAAATGCCTTTGGGCAGATAGCCTAGTACCTACCTATGAACCTATAAACAAAGGAGATGCAATCTGTGACCCATTTTGATAAAGTTACTTTGGTAACTGGTTGACCCAGTATCATTTCCGAAAAAGATACAAATAGTTGATCTGATTTTCTAAATTTCTATGATCTGTGAAGACAGAAACATAATTGTCTGCGAACATCTATTAAATGGAAAATGAATTCACCTCTGTTTTAAAAATTCGGAAAGAACACAGGGAGATTAATAGATTGATTAATGTTAGATCCTGACACCACCTTAGAGAGAAAGGAAGGATTTGCTCTTAAGGACACCCTATCGTTATGAAAAAATAAACAAAGGAGGCTTAGAGGATAAGGCTTAAAGTTTTGAAACCCTCCTAGCCGATGTTATGGTTATTAGAAATATAGTTTTCCAAGTCAAATATTTCAAATCACATTTTGCAGCCAGTTCAAATGTTTTTTGAGTTACGGCCTGTAACAATAAATTCAGATCCCATGGAGGAGTAGAATCTTTAAAGGGTGGTTTGAGTAGAAAGGTTCATTTTATAAATTTTATTCAGTCCACACCACAGATTAATCACTTTTGTTTCCAAACCCAGAAACTTCTTCAGAATTCTTCAGATTCTGAAGAAGTTTCTGGGTTTGGAAACGAAAGCGCTCAATCTGTGGTGTGGACTGAATAAAATTTTTAACACAACCTGCTGGTTTCATCTTTTGGGAATCCTTTACTGCCACTGGAACTGCAATTGAAGTGGTTTGGATTATTAGATTTTCGTCAACTTCAGCAATCCACCTGGTTATTAATTTTATAAATGCCTTACAAAGATATGAAGAAGCCAACATAGAATTATCAACTCCAGTATAAAAATTGGAAATGTCAGCTAACTGAACTTTAACCATAGAGGGACTAGCCTCATTACTAAGAACAGAAGCCAGGAATTCAAGAAATGTAGGTACTGGTGCTGAAAAGGGGTCTATGTCTTGTTGCTGCACCCAAAGAACAAATCCTTTCCATTTGCTCTTGTAAATATTTCTAGTGGAAGCTTTGTTGGATGAGAAAAGAATGTGGCACACTGGGGAAGACAGCTTGGGTTGTCTGGCTATCAGCAGAACTGGAGAAACCATACGGTCCACTTTAGGCCCAAGATGTCGAAGTGAGTCATGTTTGTGGGTGAGACAGGTGGTCTGGAACTGGATCCAGAATCCAAGATGGCTAAACTAGCTGAGGCCAAAGGAAGAAAAACTAAATTTGTCGAGGCCAGTAAGGGGCAATGAGGATGACTTTGCTCAATTGGGATGCTTTCTGTAGGAATTTGAGGGTTAAGGGAGTTGGGAGATAAGCACAGAGGAGATGTGGGGGCCAATCATGAAGGAGAGTGTCGCTCAGTGACTCCCCCAGCGGGGGAATTATGGCAAAGAACCTACTGCACTTGTTGTTCAGGGGAGGTGCAAATAGGTCACAGCATGGCTGGCCCCATTGGCAGAATATCATTTCTGTCACTTCTTGAGAGACCACTTGTGACAAAGTAGTATTTACCTGCTCAAATTGTCAGCTATCACACTGGATTTACCCAGTATGTACATTGCTACCAGAAATGGATTTGAAGGGATTGCCCATTGCCACACTCTCATAGCTTCACAACACAAGGGGTACGATTTGGTTCCTCCTTATTTGTTCATGTACCACGCTACAGACATAGTCTGTTTGAATCACAATAGTACCAGAAGGGAGAGAGCGCTTTGGAATGCCTGCAATGCTAGGGGTACTCCTCTCGTTTCCAGTACATTGATATGCAAGTTGGCCTCTTCAGGGGAACAAGTGCCTTGAACAGTCATCCCCAAGAAATGCTTCCCCCCATCCAATCTCGGAAGCATCCGTGGTCACTATAGCCTTGGGCTGACGGAGGATGAATGGACAATCTTGTATATTTGATCTGAATTAATCCACCACCAAAGGTACTTTTTCAGTCCTGAGTTACACTGATCTTGTTGGACAAAGAATGGACCATTGGAATGCTTATGTCCACTGAAGAATTCTCATATGGCATTTGGCTAGCGGAACTTGAACAATTGCTGAAGACATCAATCCCAGGGTCTGTAAAATCAGTCGGGCTGACAGGAAAGAACTCTGGATTATTCTCTTGACTTGAAAATGAATAGTTTTGATCCTTGGCAAAGGGAGAGAAGTTGTCATTGATGTTGTGTTGAAGAAAGCCCCTATGACTTCTAATGTCTGAGATGTTTGAAGTTGAGATTTGTTGAAGCTGATTCTAATACCACGATTGGAACAAATCTGGAGTACACAGTCTTGAGCTGCTATCAGAAGATGCTTGGTCGAAGCAGTTAAGAGCCTGTCACCTAGACACGGAAACACCTGGAATCCCTGCAGTCTCAAGTGAGCTACTACTACTGCTATGCACTTGGTGAACACCCTGGGGACTGTGGTGAGACCAAATGGCTATACTCTGAATTGATAATGACTGGCTCCCAGCCAGAAGCATAGATATCTCCCAAACCATCTGTTCATTTCTGTGTGTTAGTATCCTGGAGATCTACTGAACATATCCAGACTTTCTTGTGCAGAAAGAGCAAAATGGACTGAACTGTAACCATCCAGAACTTGTTATGATGAACTGACTTGTTCAGAATACTGAGATCCAAAACTGGTCTCCAGTCCCCTGTTTTCCTTGGAACTAAAAAGAATCTTAAGTAAGTTCCTTATCCTTTCTGGTCTGAGGGAACCTCTTGGATGGCCCTTTTTTCTAACAAGTTTTGTACTTCTATAGCTGCTGTTTTCCTCTGACTGGATGGAACATCAGGAATTTTGTTTACTGATGTTGGGGGTAGGGAAAGAGAATTATAACACCTCTGGAAATAATCCTTTGCACCCAAGTATCTTTTGTAATGTCTAGACAAGCTCTCTGATGCAGGAATAAGAAACCCCAGACTGCCTCCAGAGGTAGCAATCAGGCCTCCTTTCAGGAACGCTGATATGGTCTCTTAGAGAAAGAGTCTGTGGACCCCTGGGTCTGCAGGTCTCCTCTGCCATGTGGGCGGCATCTCCCATTTGAGTTCCCTCCTCTGCCCCTGGGGGAACTCTCTCCCCGTCAATCATGGAATGGACTTTGGGATTTCCTGAACCACATTTTTTAACCATCTCCCCGATTCCTTGTACAGGATCTTTGAGGAGTCAAAAAATGTAAACCCACTGCAGACAGGGTCCTATCATCTAGCTCACACCTGCAGAGTGTGTATTTAACCTTGAAGCCAAATAACGTACTTCCACCAAAGGAACCACTGATGAAGCATGACTTGAAGGGCTCTGCAAAATCACACAGGCACATCCAGGCATGCCTCCTAATGGAAATGCCTGAACTCACTGCCCTTGAGACTCCTTCAGCTGCATGTGATATGAGTCTCATGGATGAACTGGAAATAAACTGAAGGGCCACCAAGTTTGAAGCAATAAATGTATCTGCCTCAGAAGTTCTGGTTCCGGAGACAGATTTTGAAAGTTCTTTGATCAAATCCCTCTGTAATCTGGTGAAGTGTGCTAAGTAATTCAGAGATCTGATTGCAAAGATCACTGATGCATACACATGCTTCTGAAATCTGTTCAGCACCCTAGACTCCCTGCTAGGGGGAGGAACAGAGGAACTCTATTTCAAGAGTTCATTCATTGTGGCTGCCGCTAAGACCATAGCATCCACTTGTAATCCATTGTTCCAGAATTCCCTTCCCTTCAATGGTGCCAGGATCCTATATGGTCTCTTGGGAATCAGCTCAACAGAATCAGGTTCCTTCCATGCCCACGGAGAGATCAAATAAATGAACTCATCAGTGGGCAGAGTAACCCAGAAGTAGATGGGCCAGTAGCAAATGCCTCAAGGAATACTGACAGGTTATCGGTAGACCAACCACCTCTTTGTTTAAGGATCTCTAAAATGTCTCCAAATGAGATGTCATCTGATGGTGATCTTGGGGACCCTCCCCCGTCATTGAAATTTATATCTTTTGTGACCTACTCCTGAGAAGAGTCCAAGTGCCTCCTCTTGCACTTTCTCTTCCTAAGAACTTCTTCGGTGGGATGCTCCAAAGAAGTATCAGAAGAAATAATTATACCCTGCTGAGTAGCCTGGGGACTTTGGGCTAGCTTTCCCTGTGGAGTAGAATGCTAAGGCTCACAACACAAAGACATCTGAGATCCAGAGTGAAGATCCACTAGGGAGGAGCCATCTGACCTCTAGAAGAGGACACTGTCTTTACTACCTCAAAGGCAGAATGCCCCAGAGAGAGGGATCTGTCGGACCCAAGAAGACATGCTTCTGGACCAGTGGCTCCATGTGACGCGAAGGCACACTAACTGAGGTAGAAGTTGGAACCGAGCTATCAAATGCTGAGGCACCAAGGGCTAAAGATGGCTCTAACAGCTTTGGAGTTGACTCTAACCCCTAGGATCTGATACTGAAGCTCTGGGTCTAACAGTCATCTGGCTCTGACATGCTTGGAGCCAGAGCACTCAGAGAAGATATCAGATCCAAAAATAAAAGCATCTTAACATGTGAAACAGATGGTGCCATAAGTCTTGGATCCAAGAGATCTGAAGCTGAAGGATGGATCGGAGAAGGAGCCAAAAGTAGTGGGGTTGTACTCATAAAGGCTTCCAGACCCATGGAGGTAGGAGCTGGGAGAACTCCAGTCAGAGTTTGTGTCAAGAGAAACATCCTCATCATTCTATCCACATCGGCTTCTGTGAGACTTCTGAATAAACAGGAATAAGATATGGAAGGTGATCCTGAATGGCAGTGTCTTTCCAAGATGGGAGGCGAGAGGAAGATACTTACCTAGTTCTAGGCAACTGTTTTGCTTCAGGATGAGCCAGATCTGGAGATACAGATCTGGTATCTGAAGAAATTGGATCCAAAGACTTGATTTTAGGGTCTGACACTTTTCTAGTTTTCTTAAGTGGCTCTGAAGTTGGATCCCAAGAGGACTGAGAGGAACTGGGCTGGTCAGAAAGTCTTTTCCACACCTCTTTATCTGACTTGGAGGACTGAGCTCCAGTAAGTGATTCTCCAAAGGCTGAAGGAAAAAGGCCCTTGAGAAGAAGTTTATATTTCCTGTATGCCAATGCTCTAGGAGTAAAAGCTTTACAAATGGAACAAGAATACTACAAATGGTCAGGTCAGGACCTAAGCAGTAAACACATAAATCATGGGCATCCAACAATGGAATTTAACAGCTTTACAAATGGAACAAGACTACTACAAATGGTCAGGACCCAAGCAGTAAACACATAAATCATGAGCATCCAAAAGTGCAATTTTATGCACGCATTTGTCACACTTTTTGAAACATGATGGTTTATCCACCATGTTACAACTAAACACAGTGAAAAAAAAATCCCACTTTAAGCAAAAAAAGGAGGGAAGTTAAAGCAGGAAAAAAGATGACTATTATTTTATATATATATATATATATATATATATATATATATATATATATATATATATATTTTTTTTTTTTTTTACAGTAAAGACAGGAGGAAAAGGGATACCAACAATGGTATTACTAGAAATTACCAAAAAAATGGTAAGAAGTAGATTAATAACAATGATAATCATGGACTACCAAACGTTAAAAAAAAAGACAAAGTATCATAAGATTAACGTTAAAAGGCAGGTTAAAGAAAACCTTTGTGAAAAAAGGAAGTATATACTGTAAGAAAAAAAATGTTGTACTTACCATAACATTTTATCTGTGTTGTCCATTTTCATTCTTCCTCAGCTGATGGGTTTGGATATGATCCTCAGATCTGACTTGGCTGTTACAAAAGCTCATGGCAACCAAAAACTCTTGAGCTTCTCCCTTAGCCATAATGCACCAACCCAAAGTTACCTCAGATCTTGTTTGCTGATTTTTTCACCAGAAAGGAAATATTTAACATGCATAAATATAGGAGATGTAAAAGTGCATGTACTCAATGCGAAAGAAACTATATTTGAAGCTCAATGGAAGGACAATGATGTCCCTCTAAGAGTTCGTTCTTCCATAAGTTTATAAATAGAAAGGATGGGGGTTGGTGAGCAGAAAGTTGAGGAAGAATGAAAATGGACAACACAAATGGAATGTTATGGTAAGTACATAACTTCTTTATCTGATGTCAATTTTCATTCTATCCTCAACTGATGGGACAGAGTCCTCAGCTGACTACAATCTCAATCTCAGGTAGAAGGATATTCCTCAGCACAGTTAAAACAAATGATGTTCTACCACTGGAGACCAGATCCAATTTGTAATGAATAATAAAAGTATAGGGAGTTGCCCAAATTGCTGCTGCACATATATAGTCCATGGAAGTTCTGAAAAGAAATATTGAAGAAGATGCCATGGATCTAGTTGAGTGAGCTCATGCCATTTGTGGTAAAGAAATACCCAATTTGTTATATATAAATGAAATACAATCAGTTAGCCATCTGACTAAATTTAATTTTGCCTCTCGTTTTCCCCAATTTCACTTCTGATAAGAAAACAACTGGTCTGTTTTTCTAACGTCATTTGTTCTATGCACGCAAAAATATAATTGTCTTTGAACATCCAATAAATGTAACGTATTCACCTTTGTTTGCAAAATTAGGGAAGAATACTGGCAAATTAATAGATTGATATTAGATTCTGGTACCACCTTGGGAGGGAGGGAAATAGAAGTTATGTACTTACCATAACGTTCCATGTGGAGTGTTCATCTCGCCTTTGTTCTTACACATGGGTTCGGAGCCGATCCTCGGCTCCGTCGCCTCTTGCAAGCTCTGCATCGAGAAGAAGCTCGAGACAATCTAATACCCACAATCCCCCTCTGCCTTTACCTCAGATCTAGTTTGCAAGCAAACCAATCTCCATAACAGTACATTCATGCCATACATCTATACATACATAACAGACACATATAAGTATATGTGTATACCAACTATGTACAGAGAATAAAGACAGTAGTAAAATGCTTCTGGCCAGGCATCAAAGAACGTTCCTCCTAAGGGTGGGAGGGTGGGACTGTAAGAACAAAGGCGAGATGAACACTCCACATGGAACGTTATGGTAAGTACATAACTTCTATATGTGATAGTGTTCAATCTCGCTTGTTCTTACACATGGGTAGCGCCCTAGCTCCTAAATCCTGAGGAACTCACGGAGGACGTTCTTGAGCACAGTGGAACCAAAGGTTGCTCTGTCCCTAGAAACCTTATCTACTTTATAATGAGAAATAAATGTATGTGGCTTAGACCAGGTAGCAGCCGCACAAATAGCATCCAGAGGTAGGCGAGCTGCATGAGCCAAAGACGTAGATATTGATCTTGTGGAATGTCCCTTGGGTTTGTTTAGAAGGGGTTGATTTGCAGAATCGTATACATAGATTATACAATCAGATAACCACTTTGAAAGAGTTCTTTTGGTAACTGCAAGTCCTTTCCTGCTATCAGCAAAAGCCACAAAGAGTTGATCTGTTCTCCTGTGATCTTTTGTTCTATCCAAATAAAACCTTAGCTGTCTGTGAACATCCAATTTGTGCAACATATACTCCATTTTGTTGGAGTGGTTTTTGAAGAAAGTGGGTAATTCAATGGACTGATTAATGTTGTTAATAGAACACACTTTAGGGAGGAAGGATGAATTGGTACGAAGAGAAACTCTGTCAGAGTGAAAGATTAGATAAGGGTGCTTGATGGAGAGAGCCTGAAGTTCAGACACTCGTCTAGCAGAAGTAATGGCCACCAGAAAGAGAGTTTTCCAGGACAAAAATTTTAATGGGCAAGAAGAGGCAGGTTCAAAGGGGGGCAACATTAATTTAGATAGTAACAAGTTTAGACTCCAAGGTGACGAGGAGATCTGACCGGAGGTCTAATATGAAAAACTCCTTTTAAGAAGGCTTTACAAAGTCTGTGAGCCATGATAGGAGCTCCACACTCTTCCACATGGAAATTGAAATGGCAGCCAATTGAACTCTTAGAGTAGCAGGAGAAGCACCCTGATGAAATAAGTCTGTCAAGAACTCTAAAATCTTATTCAAAGGAGCTGTAAAGGATCAACGTGGTGTGTATTCGCCCAGAATACAAACCGCTTCCATTTGCTAGTATATGTTTTAGTAGTGGAAGCCTTATGAAGCCACTAATATATTCTGGACTGCTGGTGACAAGAGATCAGACCTGGCTAAGTTAGAATTGGAGCAGCCAAGCTGCTAGATGGAGTGACAGGAGCGGGATGGGGAACCCTGACGAGTGAGTCAACAGATCCGGCTCTGGGTCCAGAATCCAGGGTCCCCGAATGCAGTGAGTTTTCAGAGAGGGAAACCAAATTTGACGAGGCCAGAATGGAGCAATGAGAATTATCGTCCTGTGAAGGTTCCTGGCTTTCTGGAGAAATTTCGGTATCAGAGGAAATGGAGGAAATGCGACAGGAGTCCCGGGGCCAATCGTAAACCAGTGCGTCCCTGGGGACTTCCCCTGGAGGGGGTAATAGGGCAAAGTAGCTCCTGCATTTGGTGTTCATTGGAGACGCAAACAGGTCGCAGGAAGGCTGGCCCCATGTGCGAAAAATCCTTTTCGCCACTGACTGTTTCAGAGACCACTCGTGTGGTAGCAGAATTGCTCTGCTCAGCTTGTCGGCTATGACGTTGGATGACCCCGGGATGTGCGTTGCTATTAGAAAGCGACCCGTGGACTCTGCCCACTGCCAAATTCTCATGGCCTCTCTGCATAGTTGATAGGACCTGGTTCCCCTTGTTTGTTTATGTACCAGACTACCGACATGTTGTCCGTCTGAACTGCAATAGTCCCTAGAGGAAGAAGGGGAGCAAAATGTTGCAACGCTAGAAACACTGCCCTCAACTCTAGTACATTGATGTGCAGATTGTACTCCAAATTGGTCCATTCGCCTTGGACTGTCTGTCCCTGAAAGATGCCCCCCCACCCTATCAGGGAAGCGTCCGTGGTCACCGTAACTGTAGGCGTGGTAGCACAAACGGCCTCCTGGGAAAGGTTGCACGTTTGGAGCCACCAGTTTAGGTCTGTTTTGCAAGTCTTTGTTATGAGAATCTCGTGTGTTAGAGGTAGCTGTTGAAATGACCATTGAGCAAACAGTAGCCATTGTAGAACTCTCATGTGCAGCCTTCCCAGGGAATTGCAATAAGGGAGGCTGACATGAGGCCCAACACCTTCAGAACTAGTTTTGCAGGAGATTTCCTTGACAAGAGCAGAAGACGTATGTGAGTCTGCAGCGATACTATCCTTTCTGTGGGAAGCCTCAGAATTAATTGCCGTGTGTTTAACTCTGCTCCTATGAACAAGATATTTTGTGATGGCTGAAGTAAGGATTTTCCGAAATTTACGGAGATCCCTAGGTGAACACACAGTTGAAGAACATAGTCTCTGGCCTGCAGTAGTTGACGCCGGGTGGTGGCTGAAAGGAGACAGTCGTCCAGATACGGAAACACCTGGAATCCCTGACGTCTCAAGTGAGATGCTACCACTGCCATGCATTTGGTGAAGACCCTGGGGCTGAGGTCAGACCAAAGGGCAGGGCTCGAAATTGAAAGTGACTGGCTCCCAGCCGGAAGCGCAAATGATCTCTGGATGCCCTGGCCATTTTGATGTGGTAGTATGCATCCTCTAGATCTATTGAGCACATCCACTCGTCCTTCTGTAGAAATGGAAGGATCGACTGAAGCGTGACCATTCGGAACTTTTCTTTCTTGACGAAAGTATTGAGGTAACTCAGGTCTAGAATGGGCCTCCAGTCCCCTGTTTTCTTTGGAACTAAAAAGAACCTTGAGTAAGTCCCGAATCCTTTCTGGTCCGCTGGGACTGGCTGGATGACTCTTTTGTCTAACAACTTTGAAATTTCTAAAGCTGCTGGCTCTCGCAGATGGGGCGGTACATCTGGGAGTCTTTTCTTTGGAATGGGATAGGATAGAAAGGGTATGGTGTAACCTCTGGTAACTACGCTTTTTACCCAATTGTCTGTAGTTATCTCTTGCCAGGCCTGAGGGTAAAGGCTAGCGACCCCGACTGCCTCCAGAGCAGGACAGTCGGGCCTCCTCTCAGGAGTGCTGGAAAGGTTTACCAGGAGTGTATCCCTGTCACCTTGATGTTGCGGACCCTCTGCCGCCAGGGCGGCGTCTTCCACCTCTGCCCCTCCTCTGCCTCTAGAGGGGGCATCACCCTGTGTGCCCGGGAAAGATCCTTGATTTTGTTTCCGAAACCACATTTTCCCACCGCGATGCCCTTTGGGGTACGGTCTGGTTGGGGTGGAAAAACGGACTCCGACAGCAGACAGAGTCTTTCCCTCTTGTTCACACCGGGTAAGGGTCTCCTTTACCTTGGGGCCAAAAAGAGTGGCACCGTCAAATGGGGCATTTGTAAAGGAAGACTTGAAGGCTTCCGCAAAGGAGCATAGGCGCATCCAGGATTGTCTACGAAGAGCAATCGCTGAAGCTGCTGCCCTACTCGAACCTTCGCCGCGTAGGAAATCAGCCTCATGGACGAGTTAACAATCGATGTTAGGGTATTAAGTTGCGCTGTCACTTTCTCTGAGACAGCTGCATCTGTAGAACCCTGAAGGGTATCTCCCAACTCTTTGACTAGATCCCTCTGCAGACGTGTAAAATGGGTCAAATAGTTCAGGGACCGCATGGAAAAAGCCGCTGAACTAAAAATGCGCTTCCCATATCTATCCATCGTCCTAGAATCTTTATTAGGCGGATGGACAGATGAAGAAGACTCCGACATCTCCTTTTTCGTGGCTGCAGCCACCACCATAGCGTCTACTGGAACTCCTTTAGTAAGGTAGGACTTATCCTGAGGTGCTGTGATGTACTTGTTCGGTTTCCTAGGAACAGGTTCCACTGTGTCAGGAGCCTCACGCCTTCGAGCAATAAGTTCCATTAGTTCGTGGAAGGGCGGAGTGACCCAGGAGGAGGAAGGGCGAGCACCAAATGCCTTCAGCAGAACTGACTCATCCTCAGAAGGGGGAAGGGACTGCCAGTCACCTCTCTGCTTCAGGATCTCCAAAATGTCTGAAAAAGAGACATCTTCTGAAGGTGACTTAGGGGACCCTTCTGACTCATCTAAGTCAGTATCAGATGTTATGGATTCTTGTGGAGAATCCAAGTGTCTCCTCTTACACAGTCTCTTCCTAGGGACTTCCTCGTGGGAGCATCCAAGAAGCCTCGAGGAAGAGGGGCACCCTCCAGGGGTGGCTGAGACACTGGTGCCCAACGCTTGGATGTGGCCGTGGGTGCAGATGAAGACAAAGGCCCTTTATGGGGAGGAGAAACTGCTTCCACTGATGTGGTTGTCTGGGTAGACAACACCTTCCTCATCAGGTCGAACGCCCCGGTCCCGCATCGAAGAATCTCCCGGCTCAAGAAATGGGAAGAATCCCGACACGGGCATCAAGGCATCGACCCGAGGACGGAGCCGAATCGATCCGTGCCGAGGCCCCGAGGGGGAGAGTCGGAACCGACACGTCGGTTCGACTCTCGGCCCCGGAACCAAGAACAGACCGTCGGCTCCGGGACTCCGGTACCGGGTCCGACGGAGTCGAGGAGGGGAACAGACCGAGAAAAGGACGGTTCTGGACCCGAGGGCTCCACAATCAGCAGATCAGCCTCTTCCGGCTCCGAAGACTGAATCGGTCTCGGAGGAGGAATGGATGGAGATACAGGAAGGCCTTCAAGTTTCGACACCAGCTGGGTGGAAACCGAAATAAGTTTAGAGAGGGCCGAATGCTCCAGCAGCTTCTGCACCACACGATCCACATCGACATCCGAAAGTTTAGAGGAGGAACGGGTCGAAGGAACCAAAGATGGAGCCGACCTCAATATGGCCGAAGGAGGGAGCTCCATCACCGGTTCCAAGACTCGAGGCTCAGGAACCGACACCAGTTGAACACTCGGCCCCGAAGTCTGTGGAACCGGTGATCTAACCTTTGAAGAAGAGCTCGGAGCCGATGACTTGGGCTCCGATGTCTTCGATTCCTTAGAGGACTTCGATGCCTGGTCAGAAGCATCCAAAGCCTCTTGGAAAGCTGGTTTCAACAGACCCCTGTCCATTAGTTTCCTGCGTCTATCTGTCATGACCCTCCCACTGAAAGAGTGACAAATGGAGCAATCCTCTTGTAAGTGGAGAGGGCCAAGGCAGTAGACACAGGAACTATGGTTGTCAGTGACCGACATTTTTTGGCCACACTGACAACGCTTGAAACCAGACTTTGCCTTCTCAGACATTGTAGGTAATAAACAAGTCTAGAAACAAAAACACAGTCAAATCCGAGTAAAAAAGTCACAATCAGGTAAATGTCACAATCAGGTAAATGTCAAATCCGGTTAGTCACAATCAGGTAAATTTGACTCAATATAGAAGTATATGGTAAGGGTGTAGGCCCCGGTACAAAAATACCGATAAAAGGGTTAACGGTACCAAAGAACTACGGAACCAGAACACAATCACACCAGATAATACTAACAATATTAAGTTAAATAAAATTCTCAGTAAAATACAACAAAAAGTTATATCTTAGCTTAGAAAACCCTCGAGCTAGCTCCCAACGATGCGAATGCAGCAGCGGCAAACTAGATCTGAGGTAAAGGCAGAGGGGGATTGTGGCTATTAGATTGTCTCGAGCTTCTTCTCGATGCAGAGCTTGCAAGAGGCCGGCACGGAGCCGAGGATCGGCTCCGAACCCATGTGTAAGAACAAACGGCGAGATTGAACACTATCACATCAATAGTTCATAGTATCACTCTATCTTTCTGAAAGATCAAGTATGGGGGTTTTGAAGATAAGGCTTGAATCTCTGGAATTCATCTAGCAGATGCAATGGCTACTAGAAAAGCAGTTTTCCAAGTAAGATACTTAAGGTCACATTTAGCTGCTGGTTCAAAGGGGGAGTTTATTAGACCTTGCAGCACCAGATTGAAATCACATGGAGGAGTAGGGTCCTTAAATGGAGGTCTCAAAAGTAGAGTGCCTCGCAAGAAAGCTCTGTACAGTTTGTGAGAGGCTACTGAAGACCCTTCAAATCCAATCTGAAAATTTGATATCGCTCCTAACTGAATTTTAATGGTTGCGGAACTAGCCCCTTCTAAAAATTCGAGTATGTTATGTATCGGAGCTGAAAATGGTTCAATATGATTTTGTTGTGCCCAGTAAATAAATCTCTTCCATTTACTTGTATAAAGTTTCTTGTTGAAGGTTTATGGGAAGATAAAAGAATGTGTTGGACAGGACTTTCCCAGCAAACAAATGACAATAAATAAATATTTTTTCATAAGGACATGATTGTATTACACACTAATCCACCATTCTTGCTCAAAGTTGTTTCTCAATTTACCTCTGAATCAAACCTTCACTCTACATACACTGGCAGGTCAGGTACTGCCTTGACAGAACAAAGCCGGTTAGAAATGCTGAACAGCTGTGTGTTACCTGTATGGGAGCTAAAAAAGGACAACCTGCCTCTAAACAAGCTATTGCATGATGGTTATCCTTTGGTTTTCTGTTACTCCCATCATGGTAAATCTCTTCCAGGCAATTTTCAGCTCACTCGAGTAGAGTCATCCTCTTCAATGGCATATTGGAAAGTGATGGACTGTAGAAGCATTTTAGAACCAGCAACCTGTTCCTTAGTTCATACCTTCCCAAAGCACTATAAACTGGATTCCATTCAAGGTACAGAGCAAGTACTTAAGCAAGTCAAAAGAGAAGAGGAGTCTGTGCAACAATGTGGGGGAAAAATAAAAGGACTAGTAACCTGGAAGAGTTCCATATATTGAACTGACTAAAGGCAAGAACCTTTTGTTCTGTTATTCACGGCAGTGGATCTCCTCACCACAGATGTGTTAGCAATTAATTCCTGACGTGGAATTGCAGCAATGGCCATTTTTTATGCCTACACACTCTTCACTCTTTGACAATGTATATGTTGAAGAAAAAAGTATCTTAAACCTCCCAAGGACTCAACAGCCAGGAAACAATAGGGAACAAGTAAAAGTAAACTGTTGAAGCCTCCACGAAACAAACAGGAATCAGGACTGAATTACATGGACTTTTATTGAACCAGAAAACGATGAAAAAAGATGAGCGCTTTCACGTGCCACCTGCACGCTTCTTCAGATCTAACATTTTGAATTAATATTGTCCTTATATACAAGGCTCAACTCATATAATTGATCAATCAATCAATTAAAATCATTAAAAACTAATTAAGAATATTAAACATGGTGATGTTTAAACTTCAAATTATTCAAACAATTAAAGTGCAAGGCTGCAATTAAAAACACAACTAAATATATAGCGCTACACAGAATCTGCATTTATATTGTACCCATCATTAAAAACTAGTTAAGAATGCTAAACATAATAATACTTAAGCTTCCAATTATTCAAGCAGTTATAGTGCAAGGCTGCAATAAAAAACACATCTGAATATATAACGCACACAAAATCATAAACCTGCATTTAAGTTGTGACCATCATAAATACATAATGTAAAATAGATAACTACCATTCCCACAATAAACTATATTAGAACTAACATTAAATATATATACATATATATATAAATACATTAAAGATACATGAGAATGTAGAAATAGCAGCATACATAATAACAACATACGTCAAACCAATAGTAGGTACCATTGACATGTATTATGTAATCCTCTAAAGAAAAAGGGGGAAACTGATTGACCCTACAGTACAAGAAATGTATGTAAAAAGCTTTTGTATATGTGACAAAAAATATATGTTCATCAGTAAACACATAATTTTTTATACTAAAACCAAATCTATAACTATATAATGTTCCATCTAATAAATGAAGGTCACTTATATAGCAAAATAGTCCAAAAATAACACTATGCCTAAATCGCATGACTTAAGACAATTTTAAAACATCACTATGCCCTACCTATTGTCTCTAGCCTCTAACACAGGTCTCAGGGAAACATAATGGTTTAAACCTGGTGGTAGGTGTGCCCCTGATCTAAAGATCCACTCTAATTCAAGTCTAGCCAGATGATTCATGTTGTCACCTTGTCTTAAACTAGGTGTGACAACTTGCAATACCCTAAAACTGAAACTATGCTCTGTATATAAATTGACGTGTCTAGCTAATGCATTTAACTCATTCTTTTTTCTGATATCGTAGATGTGATTATAGATTCTGTCTTTGAATCTTCTTTTGGTTAAACCTATATAGAACACATCACATTGTTTGCAGGTAGCCAAATAAATCAAATTCATAATATTGCAATCAGCATACCCTCTAGGCTTAAACTTGAAAAATCCAAGTGGATGTTCATAGGTTTGTGTAACTGTGATATATTGACACATATTACATTTGCCACAAGGAAAACTACCTTTCTTGGACTGAGTCATCTGAAAAACATGTCTAGTATTATTGTCATCATAATTAAAAATTAACTTAAGGTTGTCACAATTCTTAAAGGCAAATCTAGGTTTGTCACCCACTATGCTTCTGATATGATCATCCATTGTTAAAACATTCCAGTGTTTAACAATAATTTTTTTAAGTTCAATAATATCATTAGTATACTTCATCGTGTATCTTAACCTATTGTTATCACTGGTAGAATGTTGTGAAAAATGTGAGACATTACTATGTTGTCTAGAAATATTACTGATTCCATCTATACCCTCAGTAATGGGATTACATAATCCTAAGGTTGTATTTTTGATACACCTAACCAAACGGGAGTCGTAACCCCTATTGAGAAGTAGATCTTCCAGACGATCTGCTTCCTTTAGTAAAATATCTTTATCTCTGCATAGTCTAGTCAACCTAGTATACTGACTTTTGATAATACCCGAAATGTTTAGCATTCTTAACTAGTTTTTAATGATGGGTACAATATAAATGCAGAGTCTGTGTAACGCTATATATTTAGTTGCGTTTTTAATTGCAGCCTTGCACTTTAATTGTTTGAATAATTTGAAGTTTAAACATCACCATGTTTAATATTCTTAATTAGTTTTTAATGATTTTAATTGATTGATTGATCAATTATATGAGTTGAGCCTTGTATATAAGGACAATATTAATTCAAAATGTTAGATCTGAAGAAGCGTGCAGGTGGCACGTGAAAGGGCTCATCTTTTTTCATCGTTTTATGGTTCAATAAAAGTCCGTGTAATTCAGTCTTGATTCCTGTTTGTTTCGTGGAGGCTTCAACAGTTTACTTTTACTTGTTCCACAATGTATATGTTGATATAGACTAGCAAGCAGTGGCAAAAAGCCAGTGGACTGTCACGGACGAGTCAAGGTAATTCCTTCAGTTCTATAATCATAGGTCCAGTCCTTGAACTGAACAACATGGTAAGAAGAGGGATTCTACAAACTTACACACATAATTATGTTCAGCAGCAGATTCTACACAGTGCATTAAGGTTTTTCATTAAAGGGAGGTATGCACAGACAGACTCGGGCAATTAGTAGCCAAGTAACTGCGACACTACATTTTCTTTGCTAGTAGGAACTTTGAAACATTCAAAAAAGAAAGCAGACTTACTCAAAGGGTGGTTACTTTCTCAATTTTACATGGTATTTTTGCATCAAATGTTCATGCATTTCCCTCAGACATACTCCCAGCCCCCTTACAGATGGGATTTTGCATCCACCTAAAATGTTTAACTTGTCAGAAGACATCTTCCAATGGGGGCAGTATATTTGTGGCTAAGAGAAAACTGTTATGCTCCGTTTCTATTTGCAAAACATAGTCTGTCCTCAACTCACTGTGTCTGTTAAAAGCCTGAAGTACACTCGGAGAAATGCTTCATTTTTAATACTGTTAATCACAGCCCACTCTCAACTTTTATTCATGTTTCATTTTATTGTACTTGCTTTTGTTTACTGGGAAAGTTCAGTTGGGTACATTGACTATTTTCAGCAGAGGCTCACAGAGAAAAGCTCCAAGAACAGCAAATGTACCATTATTAGGTTTAACATCCACAGGAAAAAAACGTTTATATATGCTTTAAAGAAAGATGTACAAAAATAATAAAGGAATTAAATGTTGATTACCTTGTTGCACAGGGAGAAGATACGAATTCTGTCCTTTTGAAGATATACCATGTTAAAGATGTACAGTCGGTACTGACTTGGTTAGAGTCTTGGGTCAGATTTGCCTAATGTTTTTAATGTCAAAACCATTGCTCTTATTTCCTGAATGCTGCTGAGCAGACAGCTTGAGAACAGATGAATCTTGATTTTTATGTACTGCAGATAAACTGTCCTTGCACTCTGTAAGGCTGAAGACATGTCTGGAGTCACTCTTCTTGCAATTACTGGAGCAAGACACTTTTTTGAAACAACTAAAATCAGTGGAATCTCTTGTTTTACAGAATCCTCTTATTTCTAAAGGATATTTACTAACTACTGCACTTTCACCATAATGTATTTTGCACCATATTATATACGATAATCCAGAATAGTCGTCTTGCTGTGGCTGTTAAAGCAATGACAATTAACTCATGGCTGTACATATTTCTTGGACTTTCTCTTGGAGTGGGAGCATTCTATTCTCAGATGAATTCAGCATCCACCCTAGGAGATGAATTTTCTGGAATGAAATGCTGTGAGATTTTCTGATGATAGGTTTTTGACTTATTCAAGAACTAATGCACCTGACTGAAAAATGAAGACACTTCCAGGTAATCAACCAGGTATATGGCAATAATGATAAGGGCAGCACCTTTAGAAAAGAAAACATACTGGTGATAAGCAGTTTGTAATACTCTTGGACCTAATTACAAACAATAATGTTTTGAAACAGAAATGAAAAGTACAGCTGTGGAAGTAAACTTGCCATAAGAGTAGATGTTCTGATAGATCGCTGTCGAAGTAGCCTAGGCTATTCGAGTTACAGTCTGCTCAGGATATGGCCACCATCCAGCTTTCCAAGTTTCAGGGCACCTTCCACATGCCCTAACCGTCAGAGGCTCAAGATAAGCCACATAAATAGGTAGTTAGGGTAACAAAAGCTTCAGAGCTTTGTTACTTCTAGAAGGGAGACTACAGCCCTGAATGAAAAAAAAGATTACTAGGGAAGGAAAAAGCAGTACGGTAACATATTGTAACTACATACACAAGGGTATAAGCGTCCACACTGTGCCAATACATCAAAAACAAAACAAGGGGGGACAGAGACAGAGGATGGCTACAGCAACAGTCATCTACTTTTGTCTACGTAACTGTTCTAGGTTCAGCATTGGATTCTCTGTTGCAGTAGTCTAAGCTATAACTTAGGAATATAAAAATAGGAGAATAGAATTAAAGAATCCAAAAGCCCCTGGAGAATGGTCTTAGCAAAGTTGTTCTGGATCTGATAAAGTACTTCAGTTTGCAATGCTTTGTGAAAGGTTGCTACATCTATAATACATTTACAGTCCACCCCTTTTCCAAAGAGTTACAGAAGAAGAAGCCAAAGCCTTAACAGAATAGGCCCTATCCCTGCCTGGAAATGGCTTATTGTGGTTAGAAGAGCAAAAAAGAAATAGCACAAGACAACCATTTAGAAACTCCCTGCTTTGACACTGATTGTCCTTTTTTTCTTACCTTTATAGGAGACAAACAACTGAACAGCTTTCCTGAAGGATTTAGTTCTAAGTGGTATGTCAGCTGCCTATGGACACCCAGAGGATGTATAATTCTCTCTCATGGATTCATAAATAAATATTAGCTATCAGTCTGCAGACTATTGCAAGCTTAGACAATGTCCAGAGGTTAGAATCAAACCCTGCACCTTGTACCTGTCAGGTGAAAACTTAACTCTTATGCTAAACCTCCCCACTCACTTATTTTTAGATTACGGAAATAATACAGTACGATTAATAGACTGGCTCAAGATAAACTCTGAAACCACTTAAGACATACAAAAGGGAATTGTTCACAAAGAAACCATGTCCTTGTTGAAAATGAGGTAGTGTTGACTCACAATAAGAGCTTGTAAAGTACAGTTTTGTACCTACCAAAAATGTAGATGTCCGAGTGTTCACACTGCTGCAGTCATCACACTTGGGTTATCCTGCTGTCAGGCGGTCCCGCAGTCGGCCAGAGTTCCAAAGTCTTGGTACGGCGTCGGTTGCTGTCGCTTTTTCCTTGACATCAGTGCGCCAGGGGTATATAATATGTATCTGACTCCATTTTCTTCAGTTTTTTCTTGCCCCAGATGTCAGGTGCCCCCAAGTAGGTAGGCAATAAATAATGCTAATCAAAAATATACATATAAAATGAAAACAATACCGTCAGTTACCAGCAAATACACCCCAAAGGTTGTATAGGATAGAAGGGTATAGATAAGTCCAGCTAGTTCAGAGGGGATAGAGGGAGGGTAACTTGGACTGCAGCAGTGTGAACACTCGAACATCGACATTTATGGTAGGTACAAAACTGTACTATGTTCATCGTGTTACACTGCTGCAGTCATCACACTTGGGTTGAATCCCAAAGCTAAGGTTGGGGGGCTGGTCTATAAAGAGTTAGGATTGGCTATGAGGCCCTGCAGAACTGCAGTGGCAAATCCTGCTCTGGATTCAGAGTAAAGAGGCAGGTGGTAATGCTTGGTGAAGGTGTGCACTGAACTCCAAGTTGCAGCCTCCAAAATTTCCTTGGTAGGTACTCCTCTGAGAAAGGCTGTTGAAGTGGCTGTTGCCCTGGTGGAATGAGGCCTAATGTTATTAGGGACTGATTTTCCATGCTGAGTGTAGCAGTACCGAATACAGTGTCCTATCCATTTGGATATAGTCTGCTTTGAGACAGCCTTGCCTTGTGATCCTATATGCTACAAACAGTTGTTCAGTTTTCCTGAAAGCTTTTGTTTTGTCCAAGTGGAAGCATAGCTGTCTGTGCATGTCCAAAGAATGCATAAGTTTCTCCCCTTTATTTTGGGGGTTTGGATAAAAAGTAGGCAAATGGATGGTTTGGTTAAGAGCCACACTAGATACCACCATTGGCATGAAGGTAGGGTTTGTCCTTAAAGATACCCTGTCCTGATGAAAAATTATAAAAGGTTCCACTGCCATTAATGCCTGTAGCTCTGAGACTCTTCGTGCTGAAGTTACTGCCAGGAGTAGAGCTGTTTTCCATGATAAACATTTTAGATCGGCTGTACTGGCTCACTCAAAAGGTGGTAGGGTCAGTTTTTCCAAAACGAAATTGAGGTCCCAAGTTGGTGCTGGTGCTCTCCGGGGCGGTCTTATGTTTTTAGCCCCTCTGAGGTACTGCTTTAGCAAGGGATGAGAGAATAAAGGAGGATCCGTTGTAATGTGCAGAAATGGCAGAGGCGTTGATCTTAATTGATGAAAAGGATAGGCCTCTGTCCAGCATCTCAGTTAAGTATTGTAAAAGCTGAGGAATATTTGGAACAAGAGAGTCAAGGCTGTGAGCCTGGTTCCAGGCGCAGAATCTCTTCCATTTTTCTGAGTAAGCTTTCCTGGTGCTAGGCCTCCTTTCGAGAGAGGTGTTGCCTGTTTGACTAAAGTATCTGCCATGCAGGCAGGTTTGGGGTTTTGAGCTGACCGTGCAGGATCTGATTGTTTTGTTGAGTCAGAAGGTGTGGAATTTGGGGCAAAATCCATGGTGGGCCCTGAGCCAAGTTCCTTAAGATAGGGTACCAGTGCTGGCATGGCCAGTCTGGAGCAATCAGGATCATCTGTGGTTTTTCTTGTCTGGCTTTTAGGAGTACCTTTGAAAGAAGAGGCAGTGGTGGGAAGGCATAGACTTTTAGGTTTTTCCAGATGAACAGAAGAGCATCCACTTTCCATGCTTGTTTGTGATAAGTCCTTGTGCAGAATTTTTGTAGTTGGCAATTCAGTGGGGAGGCAAAAAGATCTATGTCTGGGCATCCCCATTTTTGTGTTATCATGCTGAAGATTTGTGGATTCAATTTCCATTCGTGAGGGTCCATGATATTTCTGCTTAGGTCGTCTGCCAGAGTATTTTTCTTTCCTGGCAGGAATTGCGCTTGCAGGTGAACTTGGTACATTAGAGCTGTGTTCCACAAGGTCATGGCTTGCCTGCATAGGGGATAAGAATGAGTGCCCCCTTGTTTGTTTATGTACCACATTACTGTGGTGTTGTCTGTCTTTAGTAATAGTTGTCCTGGATGTAGAAGGTCCTTGAAAGCTGTTAGGGCATTTTGAACAGCCAACATCTCTTTTTGATTGATGTGAAGATGCATCTGGTCTGTGGTCCACTTGCCCTGAATGCATGTTCCTGCCATGTGTGCTTCCCAGGCGTAATCCGAAGCATCTGTTGTTAGAGTTTGCCTGACTGTGGGTTTGGTAAAAGGCTGACCCTTGTTTAGGTGACATGCCTGTGCCCACCATCGAAATTCCTGTTGTAGGCAGGGAATCATTGGAATTACTGCTTCTAAACTGTGAGAGTGTTGAGTCCAAACACTTTTTAGGTACCATTGTAATTTCCTCATATGCAATCTGGCATATGGTAGTAGTAGTATGCAGGATGCCATGAATCCCAGGGCCTGCAGAATTTTTCTTGCAGGGAGATGGGACTTTTTTGCCAGTAATTGAAAATATTGCGTTAGTTGCACTTGTTTGTCTGGCGTGAGGTAAGCCATCTGGGCCGTTGTATTTAAGCTGGCACCCAGGAATGTAATCTTTTGTGAGGACACTAGTTTTGACTTCTTTTCGTTTAGTGTGTACCCTAGAGAAATTAGCAATTTTTTTACAAACGCCAGATGCTGTAGAAGAATGTCCTTTGTCTCTGTTTGAATGAGGCAGTCGTCCAGGTATGGATATATTTGAATTCCTTTTTTTATGCAAAATGCAATTACTGGTGCCAGGCACTTTGTAAAGACCCTGGGTGCAGTAGATAAGCCAAAGGGAAGTGCAGAGAATTGGTAGTGCATTGTACCAGCTTTGAATCTGAGGTATCTTCTGCAATTTTGTCTGATAGGGACATGCAGGTATGCCTCTTTGAGTTCCAGAGTAACAAGCCAAGCCTTCTTGCCCAGCATGGGTAGAAGCTGCTGTAATGTCAACATTTTGAATTTCGGAATATCCTAAGTATTCAGAATTGAAAGGTCCAATATGGGCCTCCAGGCTTTGTCCTTTCTGGGGACCAGGAAGAGTCTTGAGTAAAATCCTTGTCCTTGTTCCTGTTGTGGTACTTTTTGTATGGCTCTCATGTCCATGAGGGCTGAAGTCTGTTTTTGTGCCTCTGCCCATTGATTTTGTGGCAGGTCTGGCATTCCTTTTAGCTTTGATAAAGTGTGAAAGTGGAATCTGTAACCTTGAGACACAATATTCAGGACCCATTTGTCTTGGGTGATTGTTTGCCAGTTTTGAGAAAAAAGTGCTAGTTTTCCCCCTAAGGGGGCTTCCAAAAGGGACGTGCTTGGCGTACGCAGAGGAAAGTCATTGTGACTGTTTCCTGTAAGGTTGTGACTTGTCCTCACCTCCTTTTGGGGTTGAGGTGCCCCATTGTCGTTGTCTGTTTGAGCCTTGGGGTTGAGATCTGCCTCTTGGGCGTCTGTATCTGCCTCTCTGTGGCCTGTCTGACACTGGAAAGGACCAATTTTTTGTTGGCCAATTTCTGCTAAACCGAGGTGGCTGTACCTGTAAGAAATCCTTGACTGTTTGCATAGATTTAGCTTTATCCTCCATTTTCTTTAACACCTCTTCTGCCTTAACACCAAACAAGGTATCATGCTGTAAAGGAGCATCCAATAATTTTGCCTTAACATGATCAGGTAAACTCTGTTCTTTTAACCAAGCATGTCTTTGAATAACAGAACCTGTAACTGCGGCTCTACAAGAGGCCTCTAAAGAATCAAAACCACATTGCAGAGTATGTTTTCCCACCTATTCAACTGCATGCAATAAATCCTGCATTTCTTTACAATCAGGAGCTTCTGAGCTTGCAAGCATTTTCTGTTTTAACTGAGCCATTAAATACTGTTGGTACTTAAGCATGTGAAACTGGCAATTTAAAGCTCTTACTGCTAAAGTTGCAGACGTGTATACTTTCTTCCCCCATCTATCCAAAGCTCTGGAATCTGTCAGAGGGTACTGGATTTTTTGCAATGGAAGCCTTAACCCCTTTTGGACCCTTGGAAATAGTTTCTGGATCAGCAGAAGGGTTTTTGTAAAGAAACGTGTGAGTGTCAGGGACTCTATAATACCTATCTGGCTTGGCTGGAGCAGGGGGCAAAGAGTCAGGAGATAAGCTGGATTCAGAGAACAAATCATCCACAATATCTAGCACAGGCAGAATAGCCAGGGGCCTGTGCTGAGGCAGTAAGAGGAAATCCCTGAGCCTTTTCTTGGAAAATGGAAATGTTCCCTCATGGTATGTAAAGTTTCCCCAAAAGAATAACCCTCAGGAGGAGAGGCTGAAGGGATAGATTCCTCAGCATCAGAGTCCTCATGGGGGGGGGGGGGGGTAAAGAGTATCCCTGGTCTGAAGAGGAATCAGAGGAAATGGAAACCTGATCAGAGGAGTCATAGTCTGTATCCTACCTAGGCCTTTTCTCAGGAGGGGGATGGGAAACCCTGATTAGAGTAATGAGGTCTTCGGCATTTTAAGCATCTGTTTCTTAGGCATGGAGGACTGTGCAGGAGAATGCTGTACTTGTTTCTTTGTCTTTAATGGTACCTTTGTCTTGGCTGTTGTTTTAATGGTAAGTTATGAAGGTCTGAAAACACCCTCAGAAGCCGATGCCTGCTCAGCGGCTCCGGACCCATCTGAGGGATTAGAATACCTTGAGTTTCCAGAGGCCTAGATGTCTCCACGTGGGAGTCGGAAGCGGCCTGTGGCTCTGAGGTAGCGGGTGTCAGGGGCTGCAAAAGCGCCTCACTGAGAACCGGCGACTGGCCAAGAAGAGGTTTCGTCATCGGTTTTGGACCTCGGATGCCTGTCTTTATCCTTGTCTTTGCGTTTTTTCGGTAATGAGGTCGTCGGCTGATCCGACGGCATGGTATAACTGAACCTTCGGCCAAAGTAGTGTAAAGCAAAATCAAAACGTCTTTTTATAGTGCGTTTGTTGAATCTAGCACAAAACCGACAACTAGTGACGTTGTGATCATGGCCTAGGCATGGAATACAGTAAGAGTGGAAATCCTTATGAGGTATTTGCTTCCCACAAGAAATACAATTATTAACTTTTTCTGACATCAGTCTGAGGCAAGAAAAAGGTTTCCCCAATGGGGTACTTAACTTTATTGAAGACTTTGGATCTGAAATTCGACTTCGAAAATCTCAGGAGTCGGCCAACCGGCACTTGCGAACTGTTTCTGCTTCGGGCACCGCGCAGCAAGAAAGACTGAAGAAAATGGCATCGAATGCATATTATATACCCCTGGCGCACTGACGTCAGGGAAGAAGCGACAGCAACCGATGCCGGACTAAGACTTTGGAACTCTGACTGACTGCGAGACCGCCTGACGGCAGGATAACCCAAGTGTGATGACTGCAGCAGTGTAACACGATGAACATCTTAGATATTCTTCTTGCACAAGTCAGCGCAGTGAATACTACTACTGACATTTTGTCTGTCTGAACCGCAATCGTCCCCAAATGGAGAAAATTTTGGAAGGCCTACAATGCTAAAAGCACTGCTCTCATCTCTTGGACACTGATATGCAAGTTGGCCTCTTCAGGGGACCAAGTGCCTCGGACTGTGTTCCCCAGAAAATGCCCCCCTCCACCCCAATTAGGAAGCTTCTGTGGTCAGTATAGCCTTGGGTTGAGGGGGAACCAATGGATGGCCCTGTAGAACCTAATCTGACTGACTGCACCACCTGAGATCTCTCTTGCATGTCTGAGTAATTTTAATCAAAGTTGACATGGGTTGGGTAAAGTATTGACCATTGTGTTGCTAGCATCCATTTGAGAATCCTCATGTAAAATCTGGCTAAAGGTACTAATGTTGTCGCTGCTGACACTGATCCTAGAGCTTGAAGGACCAAGTGGGCTGAAATCTTGGAACTGCAGATTATTTTCCTGACCTATGATCTTATAGTTTGAACCCCTGAGGGAGGCAGTGAAGCTATTGTTGACTTTGCGTTGAAAATTGCTCCTATGAATTCCAAATTTTGAGTTGGTTCCAAATGAGACTTGTTGTAGTTTATGGTTATTCAAAGATGAGAAAAAGTCTGGAGAACCTGATCTCTTGCCCATATTAATTGATGCCTGGTTGAGGAGGTAAGGAGCCACTGTCTAGATATGGAAACACCCAGAATCCCTGCAGTCTCAAGCGAGCTACTACTGCCAGACATTTGATGAACATCCTGGGGGTTGTGGTGAGACCAATGGGCAGAACTTTGAACTGGTAATGACTGGATCCCAGCTGGAAGTGCAAGTACCACCCACTGATGAGCTCATTGAGTTGATCTCTCAGTGAGCATGGAAGGAACCTGACACCAATGAGCCTATACCTCGGAGACCAGATAAGATTATGGCACCACCTGCAGACAAGCAGTTTTCAGGGAAATGGGTGCCTGTTGATGCCATGGTCATAGGGGCAGCCACCAAAAACAAACTTGCCAAGAAGAGTTCCACTGTCCATCCCCCCAAAAAGGGAGTCTCAGTTGATGTACAGATTTGGGAAGCTTGTCTGTGCTTCAGCAACCTTCACTTTAAGGGCAATGAATTATTTGCCACATTTTACAAGACTTCAGAGGGATTTGATTAAGGAGTTGTCAAATGCCCTCTCAGGAACCATTTCTGATGAAGCTCAATCATCTGTGGCTTCCCAGTTGGCTACCCTGCAATCCATTTCCAATTCTTCCATGGAGACCTCAAACAGACCTCAAGGGCAGCGGTTTCAGGCATTTCCATTAGAAGGCATACCTGGATATGCTAATGTGATTTTGGTGAGCCCTTCAAGTCTTTGTTTGTCAATGTTCCTTTTGAAGGCATGTCTTTATTTGGCCCCAAGGTAAAGGACACATTATCTAGGTGTGAATGGGTTGGAAAGACTCTGTCTGTCATGGGCATATGTTTTTTGACCCCTTCAGAGATTGTTTTCAAGGAATCAATGAGGTGGTCGAAAGATGTGGTTCACGAAATCCCAGGGTCCTTTCCAGAGCACACATGAAGCACCTACCTCCAGGGGCAGAGTGAGGTACTTCAATGGTCGATAATGCCCTTGTGGCAGAGGAGGCCCAGAAAACCAGGGACCAGAGATTTTTTTTCTTTGACAGACCCTACCAGTGCTCCTGCAAGGAGGCCCAATTGCCCACCTCTGGAGGCAATCAGGGGTTGATTACCCCATGCACCACAGACCCAGGCTAGACATAAAAAAATACATGGGTGCAGAGGATTATTTCCAGAGGCTATATAATACCCTTTTCTCTTCCAACTCTAATCACAAGGAAAATCCCAGATGTTCCACTCAATCAGAGGGAAGAAGCAGCAATTCTAATACAAAAGCTGCTAGAAAAGAGAGTCATCCAAGAGGTCCCACCAGACCACAAAGAATCCAGAACTTAATCAAGGTTCTTTTTAGTGCCAAAGAAAACAGGGGAATCTTAGCAACTTGAATAAGTCAGTTTGACACACCAAGTTTCAGATGGTCACAGTTCAGACCATTCTCCCTTTTCTGAGCAAGGGTGACTGGACGTGCTCGAAAGACCTTCAGTATGCATACTGTGACAAAGATGAACAGATCAAGTTTGTTGCCATAAGGACCTACAGCCAGACAGAAACAGGGATAGCTGAAAGAAAGAGGGCTCAAAACTGGAATTGTAAGTTCCAATAACAGTCCAACAGGTTTCTCTGGAAGATTTAAGGAGAGGGAATGGATGGGAGGGAAGTTGAGGAAGAATAAAAATGGACAACACAGATGCTTAGTTATGGTGAGTGTGATAACCCGCCACTGTTGACCAGTAATCAAGGACCCTCAATCCTCACCACTGGCAACAGTGGGAGACATTCACTGAGTGGATAACAGGTACACACAGTATTTTCCAGATGCAACTCTCTGCATCAAGCGCAATATCCCTTAAGAGCACACAGCGACCACAGTCTGTCCGGGTTTGATTTCTCACTCTTTCTCCAGATCCCCAGTAAGACTCCCCACTGGCACAGCTATAGAATTGAGATCTCAGCTGAGTGACCAAGCTAAGACCTCCAGCACCCTCTCTCTGTCCAACCAGTGCTTCGTATCCCTGCCCAAGTAGCTGATGCACACACTCTTTGAGGTTTGACTTGCACGCACACACACACACACACACACACACACACACACACACACACACACACACACACACACACACACACACACACACACACACACACACACACACCTGGGAAAGGCTAGCATAAGTTTACTAGCTACCACAAGTCAACTCCCTATCAGACCTTACCAAAGGGTGTCCAATCTTACTGTGTAATATTAATATTAACACAAATGGCAGTTTGACCAAGATCAAGGCTATTAGGAGTGACCCACACAGTGTCACCAAATAAATATGCATATACCCTCAAAACTTAAATATCTCTTCACAGATCAACCACAATGAAAGGTTTAAATATATTTAATAATAATTAATAAAAGAACAAGACACTACTAAATATTATGTTCACAGTGATGTCAGAGTTCAAAACCACAGGAACTATTTAAAGTAATTCTGCAGGACAGTGTCAAATAAATAAAGAAAAATATCTAAACTAAGCTTCACTATACTCCTGACTGAATCTATGAGAATTATACTATAATCTAAGAGCTTACTAATAGAGCAAGGCAGATGTGGTAAATGGATCTTCTAGTTGTCAGGTCAAAGACAGATTGCTCTGTCTCACTAAGAGACTTCTCAAAACATCTCAAATATTACTGCTGGGATAGCTTGCAGGATGACATCACTTTTTCTCATCTGACTTTTACTAGTTCCCAGGCCAACCCCCCCCCCCATTGCTAGAAGCTGACAGGATTTAGCATCCACCTGTAAAAATATATAGGCTTTTCCTCAGATCTTTGGCAGATGCTGGAAGTTATAAAACAATTGCATTCTTTCATGCTTTCAAGACTAGTAATCATCTTACCCTAAAGACAACAATGAATGCTTCCTGGTGCTGACTTTATGCCTCCTGCTATACTGAGAACTGAAGATACCATCTTTATGGCCTAGCCTATAAAGTAATTTAATTTAATATTTTTTTTTCTAAAGTTTGCTGGACTGAGGTTAACCTCCTGCATTCCAGTTTCCACTGTTAAAATATATACATTTAAACAGAATAGTGCATGTACAATTCTGTTCTCTTCCAGTAGGGCACACTGTGGTTATATTTCAGACTCAGTACTCTACAAATACCTTTTCCAACACATGTTTGTACAAGCAGTTTGATATACACGTGACATACAGTTCTAACACATTTGTAACACAAGCATCTTGTATAAATCATTTCAATATTCACCAATGACATATAATTATTTACAAAATTCCAGCTGTGCTGACAGTATCTCCTTTTGTCACAGTGAGCACATAACTTTTAAATCTGATGTTGTCATTTTTATTCTTCCTCAACACATGGGACAGAGTCTCCAGCTACATTGATCTTGGGTCGCCCTCACTCAGCTAAAGGTGGCTCTAATTCTGGATATAAGATCCAATTTATAATGAGTAATAAAGGTTTGAAAATTGGACCATGTGGCCGCTGCACAAATATCAGCAATAGATGTTCTTGACCAAAAAGCAACTGAGGTAGCCATGGATTAAGTTGAATGAGCTTTGGGTAGTTCTGGTAGGTAAATACTTAATGAGAATAGATTCAAGAAATACAATCAGTGATCCATTTAGCCAAAGTAACTTCAGAAACTGAGCAACACAGTCTTTTTGGTGCAAAAGAATCAAATAACTGATTTTATTTTCTAATTTGTTTTGTCCTGTTGAAATAAAAGTGTAATTATCTGTGCACATCAAGAAGATGCAGCATGTATTCTCCTTTGTTTGAAAAATTTGGAAATAAGACTGGTTAATGAAAGGATTTGTTAATGTTTGTTTCAGAAGCTACTTTAGGTAAAAAGGAAGGGTTTTGTCCATAAGATAACCCTATCTTTATGGAAAATAATGAAAGGGGTCTTTGAAGAAAGAACCTGAAGTTCAGAAATTCTCTTTGCAGAAGTAATAGCTACTAAGAAAACTGTTTTCCATGAAAGTAATTTTTGCTGAAGGTTCAAAAGATTTCTGTGTTAAACCCTGTAGAACAACAATCAGATCCAAGAGAAGTGAAGGATCCTTTATTGCTTGGCTAAGGAGAAAAATGCCTATCAGAAATGCTTTGTATAATTTGGAAGAAGTCAAGGAATAATTTTTGTCTCCTATATGAAAGCTGGAAATGGCTGCTAATTGCAGCTTAATCGTAGAAAAAATAGCTCCTCCTTTAAAAAGAATAGCCAAAAATTCAAGTACTGCTGAGACCGTAGCAGAAAAAGGGGCAACATTGTTTTTATCAATGCCTAAATTGAGAATATTTTCTACTTGCTCTTATAAACCTTCCTGATAAGAGTCTTTTTACAAGGATAAAATTATGGTACTCACTGGGGAAGAAAGCCTGGACTGTCTGACCATTATTGGAAGTGGAGAAACCATGCGGTTAGCTTGAGGGTCTGAATGTTGGGATGGTTGATTCCTAAGGGGTGTGAGAGGAGGTCTGGAAATGGTTCCAGTATCCATGAAGGATAATGAAGGTGAGATCATAGGAAGCGGAACCATACCTGTCGAGGCCAAAAGGGGACAAAGAGGATCACTGAGCTCTTCAGCCAGTTTAAGCATCAAGAAAACCAGTGGGACAAACATGGACTGGAACATTTCTGTGACTCTACCTAAAAGGGATGAAGGGCAAAATACCTGCTGCACTTGTTGTGGAGGCAAGCGGTTAGCTTGAGGGTCTGAATGTTGGGATGGTTGATTCCTAACGGGTGTGAGAGAAGATCTGGAAATGGTTCCAGTATCCATGGAGGATAATGAAGGTGAGATCATAGGAAATGGAACCATACCTGTCGAGGCCAGAAGGAGACAAAGAGGATCACTGAGCTCTTCAGCTGGTTTACGCATTAAGAAAACCAGCAGGACAAACATGGACTGGAGCATCTTTCTGTAACTCTACCTGAAAGGGATTAAGGACAAAATACTTGCTGCACTTGTTGTTGTGGAGGCAAGCAAAGAGATCACAGCAAGGTGGCCCCAGCAATGAAAAACGTCTTCCATCACAGTGTCTTTGAGAGACCACTCATGTGGCATCAAAATGGATCTGCTTAATTTGTTCGTTAACATGTTGGCTTTCCCCCTTGTGTGCACTGCAACTAGACAGGTGTTTGAGGAGATTGCCCATTCTGGTACTTTCATGGTCTCTCTGCAGAGAGGGTAAGACTGAGCTTCTCCTTGCTTGTTGATGTACCAGATGACAGACATGTTGGTATGAATTGCAATAGTCCCTACAGAAAGAGCAACTTGAAATGCCTCCAATGCTAACAGGACTGCTCTCATCACTAGTACACTGATATATAGATTGGTCTTTCGGGGGGCCACGTGTCTTGGACAATCTTTCCCAAGAAATGCACCCCCCCCCATTTGGGAGGCATCCATAGTCACTGTGGCTATTGGAGGTGGTAAAACGAAAGGTTGGCCAGGATGAATGTTGTCGGACTGGATCCACTAGTGGATATGTCATTTGCAAACTGAAGTATGACTGGAAAGCATTGTCAAAGAAAAGACCATTGAACAGCTAGAGTTCACTGAAAAACATGCATAAAGTATCGTGCTAAGGGAATCATAACAATGGTTGCTGCTATGGATCCTAGCAGTTGCAGAACTAATCTGGCTGAAGGTGATGGATGGGAGATAATCTGAAGGACCTGAGAGTGGAACTTTGATGAATTGGTAGTGATGTTAATTGTGTTGTTGTGTTCAGATATGCTCAAATGAACTCCAGGCTCTGGACTGGTGTCAAATTTGATTTGGTATCATTTATAGTTATCCCCAGTGACTGGCAAATCTGGAACAAACAGTCACTGGATAATTGAAGGAGATGCTTGGAAGGGGCAGTGAGAAGCCAGTTATCCAGATATAGAAACACTTGGAATCCTCTGAGTCTCAGGTGAGCTGCCACCACTGTCATGCATTTGGTAAACACACTGGGGACTATGGTGAGTCCAAAGGGGATGCCTCTGAATTAGTAATGACTGGCTCCCAGCTGAAAGTGTAAATGTCTTCTGGATCAACTATCTATTTTATGTGATAGTATGCATCCTGAAGATCTTTGGAGCACATACTCCAATCATCCTTGTGAAGAAATGTCAGAATGGACTGAACCATGACCATTCAGAACTTTGACTTCTTTACATACTGATTCAATTTGCTCAGATCCAGAAATGGTCTGAGATTCCCCCATCTTTTTGGGCACTAAAAAGAAACATGAGTAAGTTACAAATCCTATTTGGTCTGGTGGGACCTTTTGGATGACTCTTTTGTCTAGCACCTTTTGAATTTGTTGCACTGCTGCTTTCCTCTGACATTGTGGAACATTGGGAAGCTTTTTCCTTTTGCAAACAGGAAGTGGGGAAAATGGAATGGAATTACCTCTGGATATTACTCTTAGTACACAGTAATATTCTGTTATATTTGCTCAAGGGTGCAAGGGTAATCATCCCCCAACTTCCTCCACAGTTGGACAGTCAGGCAGTACTTCAGGAGCACTGGAAGGGTCTGTCCAGAAAGGAACCATGAAAACCTGATTTTGCAGGCCTCCTCTGCCTGTAGGGCGACATCTCCCATTGGAACTTCATCCTCTGCCTCTAGAGGAGTTGGCCCCAAGCAAATCTTAGAAAGGTCCCTGATATTTCTGGAACCACATTTTCTTACCACCTCTTTGATTTCTAGAGAAGGTTCATTGAGGGGTAGAAAACTTGATTCTCACAGCAGACAGAATATTTCTTTCTTGTTTACTGTAGGTAAGCATTTCTTTTACTGATGGACCAAATAAGGATGTGTCATTGAAGGGCAGCATTGATGAAGGATGTCCTAAAAGGCTCCACAAGGTCACACAGATGCATCCAGGCATGTCTCCTTAGGGCAATGCCTGAACCAGCAGCTAGTGAGGTGCCTTCAGCTGTGTGAGAGTTCAACCTCATAGAAGTACTGGAAACCGACAATAGTTTGGCCAGCTGAGAGGATGCTCTTTTGAACTACTCTTTCAGATACAGACGCTGAAAGAGTATTTGATAGCTCTTTGGTCAAATCTCTCTCTGTAGCCTCATGAAATGTGCCAGGTAATTTAGAGACCTCAAGGCGAAGGTCGCCGAGGTAAAGACTTGCTTTCCAAATCTGGCTAGTGCTCTAGACTCCCTGTTTGGTGGGTGGACAGAACAGCTCTGTTCTACTATCTCTTTCTTAGTGGCTGCCGCCACCACCACCATAGCATCTACTAGGACTCCTTTGCTCCAGTGGGGTCTACCATTGAGAGGAGCTGAAAATTTATCAGGTTTCTTTGGAATGGGCTCGATGGTATCCAGCTCCTTCCATGCCTGGTGGGAAACTAAATCAATGATCTCATCCACTGTGGGGTAACCCAAGATATAAATAGGCTGGAACTAAAAGCTTCTAAAAATACTGATTCCTCTGGACAGAGATTTTTGGAAGACCAACCACCTTTTTGTCTACATGTCGCCAAAGGAGATATCATCTGGTAGCGATCTAGGAAACCTTCGCCTTCATCAAAATCTGTATCCTTTGTGAGAGATTCCAACAAGGAATCTATGTACTTCCTCTTGCATGTTCTCTTCCGAAGGATCTCCTCTGGAGGATGTTCAGGCAAGGTATCTGAAGAGAGGGGGAGTTCCTCTACGGGGACTGCTTGGATACTAATTGGAAATGGCTGTCCCTGTGGAGTAAACCTGATCAACTCAGAGCTCAGAACCGAAGAGGGGAAGGGAAATGGATCTGAAGAATGAGAAGGCAGTTCTCTGGAGAAAGAGAAAAAGCCCTTTCTATGACCTCAAAGGCAGATGGACCCAGAGAAGCAGAAACCAACCCCACTAGAGCTGAGACTTCCACTACAGGTAGATCATGACTACTATCAGTTCTGTGTCTCGAGGATGGAACAAGATCTAAATTGTCCAAGGCCACGGTTACAAGGAGCAGGGATGGATCCGATAATGTTGAAGTCGATCCCAGCCCCATGGATCCATCCCCAACACTTCAGCTTCAGGACCTATTCCGATCCAAAGGTATCGGAGCAGAACTGGTCAGAGATGCCATCGGAGTCAAACAAGAGATCTTCTTTGGATCTGACTCCTTACCTCTCAGGGTTTTCAGATCCTGGGGCTCCAAAACAGTGGGACAGAGCATAGAAGGAGAGAGAATAGTATGAGATGTAGTTGGAAGGCTCATGGATCCAATATGGAATGGAGCCAGTATGACCCCCATCTGGATCTGAACTCTTGAGAAATTTTTGCATCATCCTCTCCACATCTGCTTCTGATAAACTTCTGGAGGATGTGGTGGACTGTGGCTTTAAATATTTCTTTGGAGTCTGTAAAAATGGAGAACATAGAGTAGGAGAAATTGAGTTCCGCAAATACTCTGGTGTGTGAACTCTCCGAGAGGTACCAGGCTTCAGATCCAAGGGTCTGGGATCTGAGGTAGGCACTGCAGGACCAGCAGATATAATTACTGAATCTGAAGATTTTGTATCTGATGATTTCAGATGCAAACATTATATCTACAGAGTTGAATATGTCGAATTCAGGGATTTCTGGATCTTAGTTGCTCTGATGAAGTCCTAGGGGACTTCGGTGGGGAACATTTTCTGAGCTCTGATGGAGGTGACTTAGAAAATATGGCAGGGGTTGTAGTGGCAGGAAGAAGTATACAAGGGGCCGGTTCCGAGACAATGCACTGTTTGTGAGCATCCAAGTTCAGAATTTTATGCCCATAAGAAGTGCAGTTTTTGAACCCTGTCGGTTTTTCAGCCATGATAGGAGTGTAGGTAATGTTAACAAAAAGTAGTACATAAAAAATCTACAAGAAAAATAAACTTTTTTAAAGCAGAAAGGAAAGGGGAAGAAAGAAGAATTACCAACTACAGTAATAAATAATACCATGTTTAAAGTGTAGTAGGGGTAAAAATACCAACTATGGTAATAGAAATACTATAAAATAATAGTAGAAAGCTTAATGCTGTTGTGTACACAAAGAGGGAGGCTAGAAAGTCAGCGAAGAAGAGACCTAAAATAAATATTTAATCAATATACATATAATAACTTATAAATAATTTACTAATTCCTCACTCAAGACAGGAACCTGTGTCTAAGCACGATGACTGCAAAAGAGATCTGAGATATTGGGGTGGGACTGGGGCATTATGGGTAGAGGGAGGAGCTCAACAGTTGGATCCAAAGTCTAGAGTATGTAGCCAAGTCGGATCAGATGATCAGATCCAAACCCATGTGTTGAGGAAGAATGAAAAAGATATCATCAGAACTAGATTTTATGGATATGATTCTTACCCTTTCCTGCAAGCACATGCACAGACTGATAGAGTCTTAAATCTTTTTTCTCAAACTGTGGCTCAAGTGTCATTTTTTTCTACTTCTTGATACAAAGGGATCATATGCCCAATACAAAAGGCTCTCTCATGTGAAGCCTCTTTGTCAATGTCTTTCTATACATTAAACAATGTTTTAATATACATATTCTGTAGCAGCTATTGTCTGGTCCCTTTACATATGCTATCTCAAAGTCAGACACGCCAGAAAAAAGTAACAGGGGACAACTGCTAAAAGGAATATTTAAGGACCTTGCTACTAGTCAGATTTGTACTCTTTGGGACTGAAGAGACAATAGAAGACTCTAGAAAAAGTAATGCACACCAGAAGGAAAGTAATCTTGAGGGTGCTCCTATGAGCAAAGAAAAGTTTATACACTTTAAAGGACAGACCATTCCGATGTATTCCTACCTGTGAGGAAGTGCTTCAGAGTATCCCTTCCTATGAGGAACTACAACTATAAGGATAAGGGATTTCAGCTTAACCTTGCCTGTGAAGTACAAAATGATATATATTGGAGTGTACATCTATCTTCTTTGGTCTCTGTGAGTACTGTGCATTTATTTTAGCCAGAACTCAATGATAAGGGAATACTTCAACTGAATGTAAAGAAACACCTCATGCATCTTAAACTGTAAAAATTGTACAGAGCAAAATAATTTATTTGACACTACAAGTGTGAGTACTGCAGAATGAACTTTTTTGCAACTAAATATGAACTTCAGATTAATGTTAACTCCACTGATTGATTCATCTGTTAGAAGCAAAACCACTAGCTACATTTGTGTACTCAGCAGACAAAAATGCAGTAATTCCATATGATGTAACTGTCCCAAAGCTTCCTGCTTTACTTGAGTAATACATTCCTCACTAGAATCAGTCTGAAGAATACTAGTTTACAAAAACAAGAACATGTGCTGTATAAGAAGCTAGACAATAACTCATAATGTAGCTGGCTCTGCAGGGAGACCCATTCTACTGCATACTAAAAAGAAGTTATGTACTCACCATAATGTTCTATCTGTGTTGTCCATTCATTCTTCCTCAATCTATGGGTTCAGATTCGATCCCTTGGTTCTGACTCAGCCATTACTATAGCTCGTGGTAAGCAAAAAACTCTTGAACTTCTCTCTCGGCCATGATGCTCCCTTCCTAAGTGCCTCAGATCTTGTTTGCTATTAGAAGTAAAAGAAAATATTGTAAGTATACAGAGAGCCTATATCTGGAGCTCACTACAAGGTTAAGTACCCCCCTAAGACTACTCACTCATCTAGGAGTTCAAAGGTAGAGGGCTGGTGGGTGGGAAGTTGAGAAGAATGAAAATGGACAACACAGATGGAATGTTATGGTGAGTACATAATTTCTTTATCTGATGTTGTCAATTTTTATTCTAACCTCAACCTATGGGACAGAGTCTCCAGCTACCTTAGATCCTGGGTGGACTCGAGGAAGGCTTATCCTCAGCACCATTGAATCAAACTATGCTCTACCCCTGGAGAGCAGATCCAATTTGGAATGAGTAATATAGTATGAGTAGAAGCCCAAGTTGCTGCTGCACAAATATCATCCATAGAGGCTCTAGTCTGGAAAACAGATGAAGTTACCATTGCTCTAGTAGAATGAGCTTGTAACGATTTTGCCAAGGCCATGACCAAATGATCACAAATGAAAGTAATACAACTAGTAAGCCATCTGGACAAGGTTACTTTGGTGACTGGTTTACCCAATTTAACATTGGTGAAGGAAACAAATAACTGGTCAGATTTCCTAAAACCTTTGCTTCTATGGAGGTAAAAATGCAATTGCCTGTGAACATCTAATAAATGTAACAAGTATTCACCTTTGTTCTCAAAATCTGGAAAAAATACTGGTAAATTGATGGACTGTTTGTTATTTGTCTCTGATAACACCTTTGGTAAAAAAGATAGATTAATATGGAAATAAATTATATTTGTGAAAAATCAAATATGGTGGTTTGCAGGATAAGGCTTGAATTTCTGAAATTCTTTGTGCAGAAGTTATGGCTACCAAGAAGATAGTCTTCCAAGAGTGGAATTTGAGGTCGCACTTGGCTGCTGTTTCAAAAGGGGAGTTGAGTCTTTATAAAGGGGCTTTGAAAGGAGGTTTCCTTTCAGAAATGCTCTGCAGAGTTTATGTGAAGCAACTGAGGAACCTTGGAAATCAATGTGAAAATTGGATATTGCTGCCAAATGGACTGATAGTTGAAGATGATGACCCTTCACTGAAATGCTGGGCTAGAAAATCAAGTATATCATCAATTAGAGCAGAGAAGGGATCAATGTTATTTTGTAATGCCCAGTGAATGAATCTTTTCCATTTACTGGAATACAGTTTGTGTAGATGGTTTATGACAAGACAGAAGTATGTGTCAGACTGGAGAGGAAAGCATACATTGCCTGCCTATTAATGGAATAGGAGAAGCCAGGCTGTCACAGCCTAAGACTGGGTATATTTAGATGAATCATGCTTGTCGGGTGAGACAGGAGGTCTGGAGTTGGAGCCAAAATCCACAGTTGGTGAAGTAAGTAAGGCCAGAGGAAGGGGAACCAAATCTGTCACGGCCAATATGATGCAATGAGGATTACTTTGCTCTTCAATCTGGCCTCTTTCTGCAGAAATTTTGGGATAATTGGAGTCAGGGAAAAGGCATAAAAGATACCAGAGGGCCAGTCATGAAGAAGAGCATCCCTCAGTGACTCTCCATTTGGGGGATCAGGGCAAAGTAGTTGCTGCACTTGTTTAGGGGAAAGGCGAAAATATCACAGCAAGGCTTATCCCATTGACGGAATATCCTTTCCATCACATTCTGATTGAGGAACCATTACTGGGGTAGAAGAATGCACCTGCTCAGTTTGTCTGCTATCACACAGTACTTCCCCGGAATATGCATTGCAGTGAGAAACCAGTTGGAAGAGATAACCCACTGCCACACTCTGAGAGCTTCTCGACACAAGGGGTAGGATCTGGTTCCTCCTTGTTTGCTGATATATCAGACATGTTGTCTGATTGAATTGCACTTATTTCTAAGGGAAGAGCATCTTGGAAAGCCTGGAATGCTAGGAACACTGCTCTCATCTCTAGGACATTGATATGCAAGTTGGCCTCTGTGGGGGACCAAGTGCCTTGGACTGTTTTGCACAAAAAATTCCCCCCAACCCTAGCTGGGAAGCATCTCTGGCCTTGGGCTGGGGAAGAACAAATGGGCAACCTTGTAGTAACTGACCCAACTGAATCCACTACTTGAGATATTTTTTGCAAATATTTGTGATCTTTATTTGATTTGACACTGGTTGTAGAAGGATAGATCATTGTGCTGATAACAGCCTTTGCAAGATTCTCATATGATATCTGTCTAGCAGGGCTAACATTATTGCTGCTGCCATTGATCGTAAAGTGTGAAGAACCAGTCAAGCAGAGATTTTGTTGCTGTAGATTATTCTTCTGACTTGAGACCTATTTCCACTCTTGCCGGGGGGGGGGGGGTGAGGACATTGATTCTTTTGTGTTAAGAATTGCTCCTATAAATTTTACAACTTTGAGTGGGTTCTGAATAGGATTTCTCATAGTTTACAGTTATCCCTAGATGTAAACGTGTGGTGAATGTTGTCTCTTGTCTTTAACAGTGGATGCCTGGTCAGAGCGGAAATACTCCATTTGTCAAGTGAGCTGCCACTACTGCCATGCACTCAGTAAACACCCTGGGGGCTGTGGTGAGACCAAAGGGAAGTACTATGAACTGATAATGACTGGCTCCGAACCGGAAGTGCAAGTACCTTCTGGATCATTTGCTCATTTTTATGTGATAATATGCATCCTGAAAGTTTATTGAGCACATCCAGTCGTCCTTTTCCGGAAATGGAAAAGTAGACTGAACTGTGATCATCTGGAACTTGTTTCATTGAACAGATTTGTTCAATCTGCTGAGATCCAAAACTGGTCTCCAATCCCCAGTTTTCTTTGGTATGAAAAAGAATCTTTGTGCCTGAATAGCTACTTGTTTCCTCTGACTGGGTGTAACATCTGGGATTTTTCTGCATAGGGGAGGATGAAGGGAAAAGGGTATGATATAACCTCTGGAAATGATCCCCTGCACCCATGTATCCAAAGATATTTCTAGCCAAGCTCTCCAGTGCAGGGATAATAGACCCCCTTGACTGCCTCTACAGGAGGCCATTCGGGCCTCCATTCAGGAGCACTGAAAGCGTCTGCCAAAGAAAGAATCTCTGGACCCTTGGTTCTGTGGGGCTCCTCTGCTGCAAGGGTGGCATCTATCATTGGAGTTCCCCCCTTTTCCCCTGCGGGGAACTACCTCCACATGTGTGTCTTGAAAAGTCCCTTGGGATTTTCTGAACCACATTTTTCTACTGCTTCACTGATTCCTGGAGAAGGATCTGTGTGAAGTGGAGAAACATATGCCCACTGCAGATACGGTTTTCCCATCTTTTTTACACCTGGACAATATATCTTTTACTTTAGGGCCAAATAAAGGCATGTCATCAAATGAAGCATTGATGAATGCAGACTTGAAAGGTTCCACAAAGTCACACAAGTGCATCCAGGTGTGCCTCCTAATGGCAATGGCTGAACCCGCTGCTTTACTTGTTCCTTTGGCTACATGTGAAATGGGCCTCATGCAAGAGTTAGAAATAGATTGGAGGTGTAGCCAACTGGGATGTGACTGAAGCTCGTACTTCCTCAGATACAAATCCTAAGATGGTATCCAAAACCTCTTTAGTCAGATCCGTATGTAATCTAGTGAAGTGCACCAGACAGTTCAGTAACCTTAAGGAGAAGGTCTTTGAAGCACAGACACCCTTGCCAAACCTATCCATCACCTGTGACTCCTTGTTTGGTGGATGAATAGAGGAACTTTTGTCAGCTAGTTCCTTCTTTGTGACCGCCACCATGACCATGGCATCCCTAGCCACACCTTTGGTCCAAAATGGTTTGTCCTCAGAAGTGGTAATAATTGTGTCTGGTCTGCAGGGAATCAGCTCAATGGTGTTGGGAGGCCTTCCATTCCCACCAAGAGATCAACTCAATGCATTTGTCAGTGGGTGGAGTCACCCAGGAGGTAGATGAGTGGGTAACAAAAGCCTCCAGGTACACAGATTCCTCAGACAAGTGATTGTTGGGTTTCCAATCACCTCTCTGTTTTAAAATTTCCAGGATGTCTCCAAAGGAGACATCATCAGGAGGTGACCTTGGGAACCCTTTGACCTCAATGAACTCTGTGTCTTCAGTGATAGATTCTTCCAGGGAAACCAAGTGCTTCCTTTTGAACAACTTCTTCTTAGGAATCTCCTCAGTGGGATGCTCTGGGGAGGCATCAGAAGAAGTGGTAATACCCTGCTGGGAAGCCTGGGGTTTCAGTACTCATTGTCCCTGTGGAGAAAAAGGTCAGAGATGACAGGGTAGGGGGCTGAGGATCCAAGGAGGGAGAGGCGGTCTGAGCTGCTGAAGCTGACAAGGCTCTTTCCAAAATTTCAAAGGCTGACCTTCCCTGAGAGGGACAGGACTCCGTATCCCAGAGGGCAAGCCTTTGGATCCTAGTCCTTCCCTGCTCCAAGGAAAGACCTCCTGAGGCTGAAGCCAGAGCCAAGCTAACCTGAGTGGAAGCACCTAGGTGTGGGGATGGTACAGAAACTTCAGAGTCAATCCCAACACTTTGAAGCTGACTAGGCAGCTACGGCTCTGAGAAGTCTCTTGCTCTGACTGAAGCAAAGAACTCAGAGCAAACAAAGGATCCAATGACAGCGTTATCTTCGGATCCAAAGCAGATGGCACCAGGTGGGCTTGGATCCAAGAACTCCAAAGCTTCGAACGAAGTCAGAGGAGGAGGTAAAGGATGGGTAGCCGATGTACAGAATGTCTGACCTGAAGGGTACTCTGCTCCCCGAGAATCTTTCTCACAAGTCTCTCCAAGTCTTCTTTAGTCAAACTTCTAGAAGAGTGGGTAGACATTAGAGAAGGTGACTTTGGTCTTTCCAAAAAGGGGAAAGTGACTCTAAATGGGAACAGGTCAACTGAAGGGGAATACTGGGTCCTAGGCAAAGCCACAAGGCTAGGAGTCAAATCAATTGTCTGATCCAGTTTAGGTTTATTCTTGTCTGATATTGGATCTGAAGAAGTGGATGGATCCATGTCTCTTTGTTCTCGCCTTTGGATCTGAGGAGGCTGCAGAATCCACATGTTTAGGTCTTTTACTAGACAGGTCCAACGGAGAGGTCGGACTCAACAGAATCCTCTTTTCAGGTTTTTCAGAAGTTTTAGATGAGGACGATGAAGGACTAGATGAAGTTGATTTGCCCTTTTTGTGTTTGTCAGAAGGGGAAGCTCCAGATAATGCCTCACTGAAGGCTGATGGCAGAAGACCTTTTAAGATCAGCTTGCTCTTGTGTTCAAACACGGCTCTATGAACACGTGGCAAACAGAGCAATCTTCTTGGAGATGAAGTCCCAAGCAATATACACATAAAGTAAGTGTATCTGAATAAGGCATTTTCTTCTGACATTTTTTGCATTTTTTTTTAAAGGCAGCCATCCCTTTTTCTTTTCTGCCATATCTAAGAAGGAAAAGAGTTAATCAAAAAACTAAAAAAATAGCAAGCTTTTTTTTTTTAGGAAGAAAGAAGATAAAAGAGAGAAAATACCAACAATGGTAAAGAAAGGAGTACACAGTGTAAGGGGAAAGAATACTATCAATAGTATTCAGAGGTACTTTCGTACAAAAGGAGAGAGGCAATAACAGCAAGAAATCAGTAGTTAGGTAAAGGATATAAGCTACTCTAAAGATAAAACAGAGGAAATGTAAAAGGAAGTATTTAAAGGAGAAAAGGAAGCTTGAGAGCAACTAGTCACCATGTCTATCGTGAATAACGGCAAACGAGGTCTGAGGTACTTAGGAAGGGAGCATTATGGATAGGGGAGAAGCTCAAGAGTTTCTTGGTTACCGTGAGGTATAGTAATGGCCAAGTCAGATCCGAGGGATCGGATCTGAACCCATAGGTTGAAGATAGAATGAAAATTGATAACATTAGATCTGTGGTTACAGAAGAAATACAAAGGAACTGATTGAGGCCTTGATAAATTCCACCAGTACTTTTAAAAAGCTAGTTGGGATGCCACAGATCAACACCTGCAAAACTTGCAGCAACAGACTCCAACCTGTAAACCAGCTGTTCACCTCATAGGGGCTCCAATGGTCCAGTTCAACAAAGATCAAACCAAAAGATGACACAGAGGTGTACCTAGTTGCTACTGAAGGATAAAGAAAACTGGCCCAGACAAAACGAGTCAGAATTTTATCATCTCACCTAACTGGAGAAGCAGTGAAAACTTAAATGGATCTGGAAGACTCTGAGGCACATGACTGCAAGAAACTGAAACAAAAGCTTTTACTAATAATTGAAGTTTTGCCTGAGCAGCAGTCCCTTAAATTTCATAACTGGACTTTTTAAAGGGGCAGATCTGTAAGATCAAACTGTCTGACTTAAAACAAGTTTAGAAACTTTGGCTAGTACCTCACATAAATAATGTAAGTAAACACTTTGAAATTTTAGCTGTATTCAAATTTAAGACCGCACTCCCTAGAAACTTTTGCAGCACAGTATCTGTTTGATTTAATATCTTGGAAGTATTTTGGGTTTCTTATGCCATGACAGGAATGGGCTGCATTCCTAAGTCAGGGTATGATTAGAGGTCATGAATAGTAATGTTTCAGTCTTTGAAGTTGGCCAACAGTGCTCTTCTCAGAACCTGCAATGTACCCAGAATTGCTTCCTTCTACAGTTTATATGGGGTTATAAGTAATGATAGCATATTTAAGTACGATTGTAAATTCCTTTTTATTTATCTTGTTGCTACTACTACTATTGGAACTCACTGTTATCTTTCTTCCCAGTGACTATATTCTGCTTGTAAATGCTGGTATTTTATGACTTTATATCTTTCTGTATGAAAGACACTGTAATCATTACATATGTCAATTTCAATGATCAATGCTAACTTTGTCTTTTTTTTTCCATGGATCTGGTTTTCACAATCTATTTTTGAACTGTAATCCCATGTGACATAAACCTCTTTTTCTTTATAATGTTTTGCAGTTCATGTTTCCAATGTTTCTCAACAACTTCTACATTGTAATGTTTGCACAATTCCCAATGCAACAATCTTGCCACATTATTATACCTTCAATATATACAGGCCCTCTGCTATTAGTATTTCACAACCAGCAATAAGATGTGCAACTGTTTCCAGTTCTATTTTGCAGAACCTGCATTTGTCTGCTTCTCCAACATTGTCAATGGACTTTGTAACCAATACTTGCGTAGTCCACTGTCCTGGGCCACGGTTGTTATCCTTTCACCCTTTGCTTTCAGTTCATCTCTCCTAAACCTTCCCATGTCAAATATTGATCAATATGGGGTTGTTCCAGAAGATATCTATACCTGCTGCAATATTTGCAGATTTTCCACTTTAAGTTCTCATCTAAGTCTCTTCCTTACCTTCCTTCTTGATTTTGTTTTTTGGCATCAGTTGCTATCTTATTTTTGTCTACTTCTGGTTTGACTTCCATTCCTGCTTTATTTCAATATGCTTCTGCATTAGATTTCTTCTATGCTTTAAAACTCTTCCTATGTCTGGAGATAATGAGATCAGCAGATATGTATGCAGTCCCATGACTGCAGATCTATACATGTAGGCAGTTTTGAGGATGCTCATATCTCCTTCAGAACGAGAAATATATAACTTTCATATACACTGATTTCAATATATATATATATATATATATATATATATATATATATATATATATATATATATATATATATATATCTTGATAAGCATAAAACATTTTTCTTGTTTCATTGTCAATTGATCCAATACTTTTTGCGCTCAATCAACCCAAAGCTGCAAGTTAAAACAGGAAGAGCATATTTACTTATAACTTGAACTTTACTCCTAGATGTCAAAGCAGTTCCAGTGTTAGTCTACTGAAATACTCATTACTGAGCTTTACTCTCAGTTCATGTTTTATTGACAATCCTTCAACTATTCCAAAATATTTATACAGTCCCTCCTGTTCAAGCTACTTTATATCTCACACTCCTGTCCCAAGTTGATATTTTCTTGATGTTGCATTTTTTTTCTTTCATAAATGTTGCTTTTGCACAATTATCAAGATTAAATGTCATTCTTATATCTGAAAAAAAAAATCATTTATAGCTGTGCTTTAAACTCTTCATCTGATGAACTAGACAATTTTTAGTCATCCACAAACATAGACGAGAAATGTTTTAAGCAAGTTTGTTTTCTGGGTGTCAATTTGTAACCAGGACCTAACCTGTTAAGTAAACAGCTTAAAATAAAACAGCAGCAGTGGCAAAAGTTCACCCTGGAATATCCCCCTTTGAATTTTTTCCCTGGGATAATAATTTGTCCTTTGTCATGACTTAATTGCAAAATGGTTTGCCACTGGTTTATGGTCACTGTAATGTAATTGTTCAATGTAGGATTAATCTTATACATCTGTAAGCATTCTTTTATCCATTAATGGTAGATGTTGGTAAATGCTTTTTTGTAATCTAAGCCATGCCATACTTAGATTCTACCCCATTTTATAACTTTCCATTATGGCTTTATTTACCAACAGATGTTCCTTGGTTCCATGTGACTTTCTTTTATTACCCTTTTGGTCTACTGCCATGATTGAGTTTCCGTGTAAATGACTACAAACTCTGTCTGCATCAATTCCAGTACACAGTTAGTACGTTGTCAGAAGTCAAGTTATTGATCCATAGTTTTTAGGATAGTTTAGAGGTTCACTATTAAGGAGGAGTATCATTTTTTCCTGCTGTCAACCATACTGGTGTCTGTTCAGGATGTGCATATTAGTAGTTCATACTCAGGGCTACATATTTGTGCAAAGAGGTTAATACTTTTAGACAGAAGTTAGGTACTGCATCTGGGTTTGGGGTTTCCCAATTAGGAGCTTTTCTTAATTTTATTTTAAATTCTCTGGCTGTTACTTCATCCCATTTCATATTCTGTACATTTAAACTCTTTACTGTTTCTTTTAATTTTTCCATTTATTCAGTATTTTTGCTGTGTTCCACAGTCTTCATACACATTTCTCCACAATGTACCTATTCCTTCTTTTATTGGTGGTGCTTCTATTCCTTTTGCTTTGTTTCCCACTTCTCTATAAAACTTTTTTGGGTGATCAATGAATTCCTTATTTTGCATTTTTCCTTCATATTTATTTGAATATCTTTGGAGGTTTCCCTCTTCTATATTCTTCTAACAGTGATACTTCTTAACTGCTTTATAGTTTTCTATTTTCAGTGCTTCCATAATGGCATTTTATTTCCTCCTTTCATTTCCCTTATTTCTGTGTATTTTTGTGGTAAGATTTTGTGTTATTAACTTAATAGCACAATAATATATCCTATTTACTTCTGTTATATCACATGAATTTCTGTTAACAGTCTTGATTACTGCATTCATCTGTTTTATCAGACTTCTAACATTTTGTATCTTATTTAGAAATGAAGTGGTGATGTAGCTATCATATAGTCTGACAAACCTTCTCTCTATCCTCTACCTACATCTCCTCCAAATTTCCATCCAGTTGAAATTCTGATTGCTAACTGTAAATTAAATAATCACAAAAACCTAGCCATGGTAGCAATTTATATCTTACCTGGCAACATCTCTACCCTCAAACACTTTCTCTCCTGGGCATCTCAAAAAAATAAGTTATGTACTCACCATAACGTTTCATGTCTGTTATCCATCTTGCCATTCATTCTTAAAATGATGGGTTCGAAGCCAATCCTCGGCTGCGACTTGGCCGAATACTTAGCTGAAAGTCTTAAACCTGGCTCATGGCAAGAAAGTATCCCACAATGCAGTGGTGTAAATCCCCAGATCTTGTGTGCTGCGAACACTGAACAATATGTACACTATATACATATCTACAAACATATACATATAAACATATATCTAAGTCCATACTATATGTACTGGAAGGAGAAACAAGCTGAGACAAAGAACTCCTGAAGGTAATGGAAATCTACCAGGTCCACAAAGAGTCTTTGGCAGGGGGAAGAAGGAAGGGTTCACAAGAATGAATGGCGAGATGGACAACAAACATGGAAAGTTATGGTGGGTACATAACTTCTTTAAGTTATGTTGTCCTATCTCGCCTTCATTCTTACAATGATGGGACAGTGTCCCTAGCACCTTTTTCCTGGGTGGCTCACAGGAGTATGCCTTTAAGCACCGTGGAACCAAAGGATGCCATGTCCCTGGAGGCCAAGTCCACTTTGTAATGAGTGACAAAAGTATGTGGAGTAGACCAAGTAGCTGCTGCACAGATATTATCTATGGGAATTCTGGCTTGAAAAGCAGATGACGTAGCCGCTGCTCTAGTGGAATAAGCCCTCACTTTGAAAGGTAAATCTTTGTGATTTGAGTTACAGATGAATGTAATACAATTTGAAAGCCAATTAGAAAGGGTAGTTTTTGAGAATGAGGACCCTTTTTTTGCATCAGAGAAGGATACAAATAATTGGCCAGATTTTCTGAAGTCTTTGGTTCTATGCAAATAGAATTTGAGTTGTCTATGCATGTCCAGTTGATGCAATTTGTACTCTGCCTTGTTGCTATGGTTAGGAAAGAACACTGGAAGTTCTATGGATTAGTTTATGTTGTTTGGAGAAGAGACTTTAGGTAGAAAGGTTGGGTTTGTAATTAAGGATACCCTATCCTTATGAAAAATCAAATATGGTAGTTTAGTAGAAAGAGCTTGCAATTCTGACACCCATCTAGCAGAAGTTATAGCCACTAGAAACAAGGTCTGCCATGAAAGGAACTTGAGGTCTGAAGGCGAAGAGGGCTCGAAGGGAGGTAATGTGAGATGAGACAAAACAAAATTTAGATCCCAAAGAGAAAGGGGTTCCTTAAAGGGAGGTCTTAATAAGGAAGCACCTTTTAAGAAGGCTCTACACAACCTGTGTGACATTAAGTTGAAAGAAGTATCACCAATATGAAAATTTGAAATTGCAGCAAGTTGAACCTTGATGGTTGCCTGCAGCTGAGCCTTGATGAAACAGTTCCGCCAAAAATTCCAGAATAGAATGAATAGGTGCGGAGAAAGGATCAATGTTCATATCTTGAGCCCAAAGGGAAAACCTCTTCCATTTACTAGAATACAGCTTTCTAGTGGAAGCTTTATGGGAGGACATTAAGATATGTCTAGCCATAGGAGTGAAACTGTGAAGCCTGACTAAATTGGGAAGTGCAGCAGCCAAGCTCTCAGTTTTAGGATGTGGAGAGAAGGATGAAGCTCCCCTGACATTTGAGTCAGCATATCTGGCACTGGGTCCAGAATCCAAGGCTTCTCCTGAAGTTGAGGCCAAAGGAAGGGGAACCAAACTTGGTGAGGCCAGTAAGGGGCAATGAGAATTATCCTGCTTCCCAAGCTTTGTGCTTTCTGAATTACTCTGAGTATGAGAGGAAATGGTGGAAAGGCATACAGAAGTCCCGAGGGCCATTCGTGAGCAAGAGTGTCACTCGGTGTCTCCCCCGGAGTGGGAATTAGGGTAAAGTAGTTGCTGCACTTGGCATACATGGGAGTGGCAAAGAGATCACAGCAAGACTGTCCCCATGTTTGGAAAATTATTTCCACTATATTTTGATTGAGAGACCACTCGCGAGGCATTAGCATTGCTCTGTTCAGCTTGTCCGCCATCATGCTGGACTTCCCCGGAATGTGCGTTGCGATTAGAAAGCGCTGGGAAGAAACTACCCACTGCCATACTCTTAGGGCTTATCAACAAAGGGGGTAAGATCTGGTTCCCCCCTGCTTGTTTATGTACCAAACCACAGACATATTGTCTGACTGGATCACAATAGTCCCTAGAGGGAGAGAGTCTTGAAGTGCTTGCAATGCAAGAAGCACTGCTCTCATCTCTATAACAGTTATATGCAAGTGAGCCACATGTTCCTGCCATGTACCTTGGACTGTTCTTCCCAGATAATGCCCCCCACCCTATCTGGGAAGCATCCTTGGTCACTGTAGCTATTGAATGGAGTGGAACTAAGGGTCTGCCCATTGTCACATGAGTGGAGTGTATCCACCATCTCAAGTTGTTCTTGCAAGATTCCGTTATTCTGATTAGATGAGACACTGGAAGCTCTTGAAGTGACCATTGGGAGAATAATAGCCATTGAAGAATTCTCATGTGCATTCTGGCAAGAGGAACTAGTGTAATCATGGAGGCCATTGTTCCTAATAAGTGTCGAATTATCTTTGCTTTCACTTTGTTCTTGGGAAGGAGGTGAAGTATCTGCTGTCTGAGTGCTATAACTCTTTCTGTTGGAAGACGTGCTACCATAGATGAAATGTCTGGATCTGTGCCTATGAATGTAATATGTTGACAAGGCAACAAGGCAGATTTTTGAAAATGTACTGTAATGCCCAGTTGATTGCATATGTCCAAAGTTAGGTCTCTGGCTTGTAGAAGTAGATGCTTGGTGGTGGCAGATAGGAGCCAGTCATTTGGATAGGGAAACACATGGAATCCTAGATGTCTCGTGAGCCGGGGCTACCGCCATACATTTGGTGAACACTCTGGGGGCTGTAGTGAGACCAAAGGGCAAAGCTCTAAACTGGTAATGGCTCCCAGCCGGTATCTTTTTGATGTCCTGTCCATTTTTATGTGGTAGTAAGCATCTTGAAGGTCTATCGAGCACATCCAACTGTCTTTCCTTAAAAACTGAAGTATAGACTGCAGTGTCACCATTCGGAACTTTGACTTCTTGACAGATTTGTTTAACTTGCTTAGGTCTAATATGGGCCTCCAGTCCCCTGTTGCTTTTGGCACTAAAAAGAATCTTGAGTATGTTCCGAATCCTATTTGGTCTGCGGGGACTTCTTGGATGACTCTTTTGTGGAGCAACTTTTGAATCTCTACAGTTGCTTGTTCCCTTAGATTGGGTGGAACATCTGGGAGTGTTTTGGTCTGTGGGACAGGTTTGGAAAAAGGGATGAAGTATCCTCTGGATATTATGTTTAGTACCCATTTGTCATTTGTGATATTTCACCAGGCTTCTGGGTAGCGTCCCCCGACTGCCTCCAGAGTAGAGCAGTCGGGCCTCCTTTCTGGAGCACTGGGATAAGGGCGTCCGCGAAAGGAATCATGGTCACCCTGGTTTTGCGGGCCCCCTCTGCCTCTGGGATGGTGTCAACCATTATTACTTCCCCCTCTGCCCCTGGGGAAGGTATTATCCCGTGCATCTTGGAAAAATCTCTGGGATCTTTTAGACCACATCTTTCCACTCTTCTGATCTTTGGGAAGGTACAGAAAAACGTACTCCAATGGCAGAGAGAGTTTTCCCTTCCTGCTTGCACCAGGTTAGAGTGTCTTTTACTTTGGGTCCAAAGAGTGAGGAACCATTAAAAGGGGCATTAGTAAAGGCAGACTTAAAGGGCTCTGCAAAATTGCACAAGCGCATCCAGGAGTGTCTCCTAAGGGAAACTCCAGAACCCGCTGCCCTGCTCGCTCCATCTGCTGCGTATGATATGAGCCTCATGGAGGAGTTGAAGTTGACAATGGAATTTAACGTGGACAGCTGGGAGGAGACCTTCTCATTCAACCCCGCAGCTAATGAACCTTGTAATGTATCTCCTAGCTCTTTCAGGAGATATCTTTGTAGCCTCATGAAATGGGATAAGTAGTTCAGCGATCGCAGTGAGAAAGTTGCAGAAGAAAAGATACACTTCCCGTATCTGTCCATCGTTCGAGAGGCTTTATTCGGAGGATGAAGAGATGAGGAGTCTCTGCAAGTTCCTTTTTGGTGGCTGCTGCCACCACCATAGCATCTATGGGTACTCCCTTTGTTAGAAATTCCTTACCCAAAGGAGCTGACAAAAATGTGTTTGGCCTCTGAGAGACAGGTTCCATAGTGTTGGGTGACTCCCATGCCTTTCGACTAACCAGGTTCATTAGTTCATCGAAAGGCGGAGACAGCCAGGAGGCTGAAGGTTGAGACCCAAAAGCCTTCAGGTACACTGACTCCTCATCAGAAGGGGTGGTGATCTGCCAGCTATCTCTTTGCTTGAGGATCTCTAGAATATCTGTAAATGAGATCATCACAGGATGACTGTGGGGACCCTTCTGACTCATCGAGGTTAGTATCTGAAGTGATAGACTCATCTGGGGAGACAACATGCTTCCTCTTGCAGGTTCTCTTTCAAGGTGGCTCCTCAGAAGGATATTCTGGGGAGGCCTTGGATGAGAGGGGTTCACCCAATGGGGAATCCAGAGGCTCCGGGTCTCTGCTGTCTTGAGGAATGGATGGTGCTGAGACAGTAGCCGGTGCCTAGGGGGGACGAGTACTGGTATCTTTCTGTGGTGCTGAATTGGTAGACAACACGCTCCTCATTAGCTCAAAGGTGGATCCCGCCAGCTCCAAAGTCTCTCTTAGCTCCGAGGAGACAAAGGAAGGCAACGGTACCAATGAGATCGGACCTGAGGCTGATGAGAGAGCCGAGCTAACCCGAGCCGACGCTCCAAGGGGTAGGCTCGGCACCGAAGAGGATTGGGGCTGAGAATCCCCCCTGGGGCCGACCAGGGAACCTTGGCTCCTAGACTCACTGGACGGCGCCGAGAGAGTCAGAGCAGATGTTGCCTCCGTAAACATCGAAGGGGGTCTCGGAACCGATGGGTCCACAGTAAGTAGTACTGAGCACTCTGGCTCTGAAGGACCAGCTTGGCTCAGAGGAGGAACAACAGTGGGCACAGTAGGCTCCGAAACTAAATGGGTGAGAGCCAAGAATAATTTAGTCAGCGCTGGCGACTTGAGGAGTCTACACACCACCTGTTCCACATCATCATCTGATAAGCTTCTTGTAGACCTGGAATGTAGGGAAGGAGATCAAGACCTATGGAGGATTGGCGATCTCAAGGTCGGAGAAACTGGTGAAATCTCAATGGGCTGGCTCTGAGTGGAGGTATCTTGCAGCTCCGAAGGCTTTGGAACCAAAGTACCAGGCCTATCAACTAAAAGGACTTCCAACAGCTCCGAGGATTGTGGAGTCGAGGAAGTAGTGGCCTTTGAAATTTTTGGGAGTTTGTCTGGCGGCTTCAACTGAGCCGATGTAGCTGGAGATGGTCTTTTATGAGATGAAGAAGAGGAGGAAGAGCTATGAATGGCTTCCTCAAAAGAAGGCTTTAAGAGCCTTTTTAGAATCAATTGTTTCTTCTTTCCTGAGGAACTCTAGCACTAAATGAATGACAGAAGGTGCAGTCTTCTTGGAGATGAATGGCACCAAGGCAATAAACACAAACATGTCCAACTGAGATGGATATTTTTTGCAAGCACTTTTGACATTTTTTTAAAGCCTGAAGGCTTATGTTCTCTCTTTTTTTGGTCTTTAGACATTTTGCAAATAAGACCCTAAAGGTGCTAGCAAAACCACAACAAATATTTATTAGCAAAGTCTAATATGCTAAAGCTAAACTAAAGGTTACTACATGACAACACAAGGAGCAACAACCAGGGAAATAAAAATAGAACCTCTAACTAAAACGGTTCTATTTTCTGCACAAAACAATAAAACAGTACAAGCCCTCTAACTTAAACAGGCATATAGCTCTCTAACTTAAACGAGCTATAAAGACACTAACAACGAACGACCACTACACGGAATACCAAAGGGGCCTAGAAACCTACGGCAAAAGCCGTGCTAAAGGGGAAAAAACTATCACTATTTAACAAGAAGCAGCAAAGAGACACAACGAGTTAAACCTAGTAAGAATAAAGCTAAATATATGCAAAAATAGCAAGTTTTGACAAACGTAAATAGAAAAATATATCACAACTTAGCCACGGCCAAGATTAGCACATCTACCCTCGTAAAGCGGCAAATGAGATCTGGGGAATTACACCATTGCATTGTGGGAAAACTTCTTGCCATGAGCCAGGTTTGAGACTTTCAGCTAAGTATTTGGCCAAGTCGGAGCTGAGGATCGTCTCTGAACCCGTCATTGTAAGAATGAAGGTGAGATAGGACAACATAACATCATCTGTTATGAGACTATCATACTGGGTGACGCCAATATTGACTGGAACTGCCTTAATTCCAACTCTCCAATACTAGCATCAATCTCTTTGGATACTCTCTACTCATCACCTCTCCCACCTGTATCATTAAACACACAAATAACAGCATTACCCTTGACTAGATCCTCACCTCTAACCCAAATCTGTATCACAATGCCAATACTCTACCTGACTCCCCTCAGTTACCATCCCCTACTCATGTGTTACGACACTCACCTCATCTGCTAAAACCTCACCAATACAAAGACAGCCATAATCTCTCTAGTTTCTGCCCAGATACCTTCAATAATCTTCTCTCCTCTATTAACTGGTCCTTTCTCTACACCCTCCCTCTCAATGAGGCTGTCTCCAAATTTAACAACAACTTCCTGAATATCCTTAACTCCTTAGCTCCCACTAGAAAAATAAGAACAAAAACAAACTTTGCTCCTTGGCTAACCCAATTCACCTGTAAACTAATGCTTAAACTAGACATCGCCTGTAAATCCTGGAAAAAAAAACAAACTCCCATCGCCATCTCCAAACATACAAACTGAAAAATGCTTCCACTTACTACAGTAAACCTTTTTGGTAGATGACTTATGGGCTGCCACCAGAAAAGACCTAACAGGGGTAGAAAGGCCGGGAGTCCTGCCAATCAGCAGAACTGGAGTAGCCAAGCCATGAGCTTCAGACTGCCCAGGTCTGGAAGGGGAATCTCCGAAGGGTGTGAAATAAGATCCGGAATTGGATCCAAGGAGGAGCTACCAGATGAGACCACAGACAGGGAAACCAGATCTGGCGATCCCAGAATGGGGCAACGAGGATGACTCTGCTCCCCAACCAACGAGCCTTGTGTAAAAGCTTTGTCATGAGGGGTAACAGAGGATATGCATAAAGAAGACTGGGAGGCCAAGCATGGACTAGAGCATCTCTGGGGGTCTCCCCATGAGGGGGACTCAGAGCAAAGAACTGCACTTTGCGTTGGAAGGAGATGCGAAGAGAGCACAGCAAGGCTGACCCCACCTGAGGAAGATTTGCTCTGCTACACAAGGATTCATAGACCACTTGTAAGGCATCAGGATAGCTCTGCTCAATATGTCCGCTAGTATGTTGGACGGACCCGGAATGTGTGTTGCTATCAGAAAACGGTTGGTGGAGATCACCCATTCCCACATTCTCATGGCCTCTCAACAAAGGGGGTAGGATTGGGGTCCTCCCTGTTTGTTGATGCACCAGACCACTGATATGTTGTCTGCCTGAATCGCAATAGTTCCCAGAAGAAGAAAGGCATGAAGGGTCTGCAATGTTAATAAGACCGCCCTCATCTCCAGAACATTGATATGCAGATTGGTCTCGTTTAGGGACCTCATGTCTTGGACAGTCCTGCCCAAGCAATACCCCCCCCCCCCAGTCGGGAGGCGTCTGTGGTCACCGTGGCTTGGGGAGGGGCTACAACAAAGGACCGCCCCTCTACTATCTCCGGAGAGTGAAGCCACCAGAGGAGGGAATTCCTGCACACCTCACTTATGCAAATCGGATGTGTCAATGGCCGATCCAACAAAGACCACTGGACTGCTAGCATCCACTTTAGAACCCGCATGTGAAGATGAGCACAAGGAAGAAGAGTGATAGTGGCTGCCATGGATCCTAGAGCTCTTAACATCACTGCAACTGGGGGAAAGGGATACTGAAGAATTGCAAGAACATGAAGATGTGGGCTCCGAACCCTCTCTGGAGTCAGAAAGACTTTGGATTGCAATGTGTCTATTCTTTCCCCTATGTACTCCAGGACCTGAACCGGTTCTAGAGAGGACTTGACTGTATTTATAGTGATGCCCAGCAAGTCTGACAATTTCTGCAAATACTCCCTGGCTTGACAGAGTAGATACCTGGTGGGAGTATCAAGGAGTCAATCATCCAGGTACGGATAGACCTGTATGCCCTGAAGCCTCAGGTGAGCCACTACTGCTGCCATGACCTTGGTGAGCACCCTGGGGGCTGTGGTGAGACCAAAGGGTAGGGCCCAGAACTGGCAGTGATTGGCCCCGAGCCAAAAGTGGAGAAACCTCCTAGAGCATCTGTGTATTTTTATATGGTAGTATGCATCCTGGAGGTCTATTGAGCACATCCAGTTATTTTTCTGCAGATAAGGAGGATGGATTGTAAGGTGACAATCTGGAACTTTTCTTTGGCAACCACCAGGTTCAGAGTGGAAAGGTCAAGAATGGGTCTGGTGTCCCCAGTCTTTTTTTGGCACAAAAAAGAACCTGGAATAGATAGATGCCTGATCTAGACTGATCTGGGGGGGGGGGGGGGGGGGGCAGGCTGGATGGCCCACTTGCTTAGCATCCTTTCTACTTCGAATGCTGCTGCCTCCCTTTGTGCAGGTGGAACGTCCTGGAGGTGCATTGGGGGAAGAGAGCTGTGTCACAAATGGAATTGTGTAACCTCTGGATATTATTTGGAGCACCCAATGGTCTGTTGACAGACTCCCTCACCATCAGGTGCATAGAAAAACAGCCCCCGACTCCTCCAGAGCAGAGCAGTCGGGTAACCCTTCAGGGCTGCTGCATGGGTCTGTCCGAGAACATTTCTCAAGACCCGAAGTTCTTCAGACCCCTCCTGCCTCTGGGCTGGTGTCTATCATGTCCTCCTCTGCCTCTGGGAGAAAAGAAGTCCTGAGTGTCCCGGGAATACTGAGACTTCTGGAACCACATCTTCTTTTGCCCCCACTGATTCCTAGAGAAGGATTTTTGGGGGGGTTAAAGAAGTAGATCCTGATGGCAGACAGTGTCTTCCCGTCCTTCTCACACTGGACTAGTGTGTCACGGACTGTCTTCCCAAACAAGGAAGAACTGCCATAGGGAGCATTCGCAAAAGACACCTTGAAGGGTTCTGCAAAATAACATAGCCTGAGCCAGGAGTGTTGCCTCATGGCATAGCCGGACCCGGCCGCCCGTGCCGCTCCTTTGGTGGCATGCGAAAGGAGTCACATGGATTTGTTAGTAACTACTTTCAGAGTGGCCATTTGCATAAAGAATGTGCTTTTATCCTCTGGCGACATGGACTCCAGTGGAGACACAATGTACTCTTTGATCAGGTCATACTGCAGCCTAGTAACATGGGCCATATAATTCAACACCCTTATACAAAAGGTGGCTGAAGCATAAGTCTGCTTTCCCCGATGGCCCATCATCCTGCACTCTTGGTCTGGGGGGGGTGAACCTTGGAACTCTCCTGAGCAAGTTCCTTCTTAGTGGCAGCTGCTACCACCATGGCATCCACTGGGGACCCCTTGTTCCAGCTCGGTCTATCTACCGGGGGGCTCAAGATTTTATATGGATGTTTTGGAACTGGCTCCACAGTGTCCGGCTCTTTCCTTGCCCTGGTGGTAATGAGGTCCACCAGGGGATCCATGGGGGGACACCCAAGAAGTAGATGGGCCCGTGTTGAATGCCTCCAGGAACACCGTCTCATCTGAGGAAGGCTTGGGGGTGGACCAACCCCCCCCATTGGTGCAGGATCTCCATGATGTCTCCACAGGAGACATCCTCATGGGGTGATCTGGGGGAGCCTTCCCCTTCCTCCATGTTGGTATCCTCCATGAGGGACTCGGGGGAGTCCAGGTGCCTCGTCTTGCACTTGTGTTTGTGAGGAACCTCTCTGGTGGGACTTCCAGAGAGGAGTCACAGACAGCCTGTGGTTCCACGAAGCAACAGTCTGGGGCATGTCGAGCCTGAGCTGTCCCTGCATGGGCAGAATGGCAGAAGGCACATCCATAAGAGACGGGGTCAGGGTAGACTCTGAGGAAATGGTCTGGGGCCTCGATCCATGTGAGAGAACGCTCTCCATGATGTCGAATGCCGAGGGAGAGTGAAACTCCACTGAAAGAGAGGACGCTCTCCCCATATCTGACAAGGGGATCGGAGACTAGGCTGAAGGCGCCATGACCCGACATGGAGAAAAACCCAACCCCTTGGATCCGATGCCTAGGCTACAGCTCCGAGAGCTCAGATCTGACTCGGTCGGACCAGACAAGTTTAAGGTAACTGCCGGTGTCGCAGTAAATGGCAACATCGGAGCCAGCCCTCTGACTCAGGAACTGCTCGGATCCAGGGACTCTGAAACCGGAGGATGGATCAGAGAAGGAGAAATCAGGGCAAACAATGGTAGTGAGCTACCCCCTCAAGAGAGAGAGGGTGCCAGCAAGACCCCCATCTGCAGCAGGGTGCGAATAAACCTTCACATCATTCTGTCCATATCGTCTTCTGACAAGCTTCTAGTAGACCTTGAAGAGGTCACCGATGCCAGCCAGGAAGGATGATGTACAGAGGCCCTAGATGGTTGCCGAACCTCCTCCAGCACTGGGGAAAACCTCAGAGAACAGAGCTGAGGGGAAGTCTGCCTGGTAATAGCAGGTAGCTTGGAAGGAGGACCCACGGGATTAGAGCATTCTGGGGATCTCTACCTTCCCTTTTCTTTCTCTCTCTCTCTCTCGGTCTATCTTTCCTAGACTCCCTATCCCCAGGCCTATGGTCAGGATGGTGAGGCCCGGCCTGGGAGGGAGCAGAGGACACAACAGCTGAAGAAGACGCGGTCACAGACATGACCGCAGAAACAGTAGATGAGTAGGTAGCCGCCTCCGCTCCATAGAAGGGAGAAGTCCCTTCAAAATTAGCTTGGCTCTGCAGTCTTTCAGGGCCCTGGGGTTAAACCCCGCGCATATGGAACAGTCAGTGGACAAGTGCATTGCCCCCCCCAAACATGCAACACACAGAGTGTGGCCATCCACCGGTAACAACTTATGGTCACACTCTGTGCATTTCCTAAAGATCAACTTCTGTTGATCAGACATTGTCAAGCCCAAAAGGTACAAGGTACCAAAGGCAGACACCCAACCCCAACACTCACACATACACACTCAAACACAAGGTGGAAAATGGGAAGAAGGCCTGCACTAACTACAGTAACCAAAAAGAAACTCTACTTTAAGTTTTTCTTTTTTTTTTTGTTTTTGATTAACGGAGAACATGAAGGGGAGGTAAGGTAAAAAAGGGTATACTCAAAAACTCTACAAACACACCAAAAAATACCCCTAAACTTTCTTGCCAGCCTGGAGCTCAAGGGATCACGTTGTAGGTGAAGCTGTGGCAAACGAGATCTGAGGAAAGGAAGGAGGTGGAGTGGTATTATGGGTAAGGGGAGGAGCTTGGAGCTCAGATCTGTTGCTGGTGAAATTGCCGTCTCGGATCTGAAGCCCACAGGTTGATGACCAAATAAAGTTAACTACTTTAGATATGTTTTTACTTCTTCTGCCCAGCTTATTGCACAGTGCAGTTACTTTGAAATGTTTCTTACATTGATAAGAGGGGATTTCTAATAGTACAGTAATTTCAAGAGTATTCTTGTGCCCAGGAGACTTATTTCAAAAAGTTCAGTTATTCAAAGGCTTGTTGTGCTATTGGCCATAGTTACAAGTGCTGGCATAAATTTCTGGCATATGTATATGTGTGGGTGTGCTCGTGCATATTTGCAAAAGCATTCACTGGTATGTGTTAATACGGCAGAGGCATTTCACAGGCCAGGTCCACCTGTATTTGATCAGAATATTGCAGAGAATTGGAGAACATTTGAGCAAGAATAAGATATTTTTATACAAGCAGCTTATTCTGACAAAGATGCATGAACCAGGGCATTCATTTTGCTAAACCTAGCTGGGTCAAAGACCACTGAAACACAGCGTTCATTTGTGTATGCACCAGCAGTATATGAAGGAGAAGGGGAAAACCATCCTATTGCTGTACAGGCTGAATCAAGGGAAGACCTAAAGTATCTGAAACACAAATTCAGGGAAATGTGCAACCCCCAGACAAATGTTACATTAGAGAGGCATCCGTTTTACACAAGAGATTAAAAGTCAGGAGAAACGTTTGCAGCTTATATTACTGACCTGAGAAACAAAGCTAAAATGTGTAGGTTTTGTGATATAAAAGATGAGTTGCTAAAGGACAGGCTTGTGTGTAGTATTAATAATGCTTCAGTGAGAAAGATTTTGCTTCATGACACTGACTTAACTCAGAGCAAAGCTATTGAGATTTGTCAAATCCATGAAGTTACAGAAAGGCACACAAGTATGCTTGCAAGTCATAAGAGCATGGTTTCAGCAGGCTCCAGAGCAAATGTAGATAGCATGAAACACGTGGCTAGCAGAAGTAGGCCTAAGCACATGGCAGCTGTAACCCCTGCGAATGTGGCAGATAAAACCCGTAGTTTTCCAGCAAGTTCTAAGACTAGTTCAGTGAGAAGAACATGCTCAGTGCAGTACAAGGGTGTGTCAGCAAAACCCAAATCAAGCTTTATTGTTAACTGTTGCAACTGTGGTGCTAATCATGAGTATAAAAGAGAAAAATGCTTAGCATTTGGTTAGAAATACTACAAGTGTAAAAAATTGAACCATTTTCAAAAGATTTGCAAATAAAGGAAACAAGTAATCTCTGTGGTATCCCCGAAGTCTCAAACAACCCACTAAAGAAGTATAGTAGGTCCAAAAACAAAACAGTGTAAGAAACTTCTCTGTGTGGAAGATTTTCAGTCCATATATCTCTAGTTAATCAACGTATATTAATCAGATCAGACAATAGTAGTAGAAGTAGTGAACTTAAACTCGTCTTAAGTCAAAAAAATAATAAAAATATACAATTTGAAATATTGCACAAAATTACTAAGTATTCGAAAGTAATTCAAGCAAAGCAGGCAGTCTGTTTCCAGTTGAAAATCCTTTATTAAGTACAAAGACAAGCAATCCAAGTAAAACAAAAACAGAGTAATAGTTTCCTCTCAAACTTTCTAAATATAGATATACTTTTTATCAGGCAAGGGAGTGGTTTATTGTGCTGTAAAACAAAGTGTTATTGGTACACATGTTAAATTCACATCCCTTCCCCCATCAGTGTAACATTAAAGCTGGTCCTGCCCTACTTAGTAGCTGTCATAACAATATAACCCTTATGTACTTTAAATAAAATTTATAATGATGTGGTACCTCTTATTTAACCAGATTATTAAGTCTGGGATTTTATCCAAGACAATATACTACATGGCTGGAAATATATCAACCTTAGTCCATTTGGCAATCAAAATATATATATAAATATATACATATACACTTTGCATGTAAAAAATCAATTGTAAAAATCATATTTTATTTTCATAACCTATCAATAACAAAGATCGCTTTCGTCCTTCTAGACTTCTTCAGGTCTATGTACAAGAACACTAAAAACTAGCTATAAAAATATTATTGTATAATTAATATTGTTATTACACATCATTTTGAATAAAGTAGAAAAAAGAAAAAGAAAAAATAATAAGAAAAAACATATGATGACGATAACAAAATATACACTTAAATTAAAACTGATCTAAAATGGTATTTAAAACCAACTGGTAGAATAAAATAAAATAAAATTAGTCATGTAAACAATGTAGTTCCAGTACACTTTTAATTGAACAGTAGGTAGTTTAGTCCAGGCTACTAAAAGAGTTCAGCTTTAATTGTCACATGAGTTCATGCTTCTCCAGAATATTCGGCATGTCTCCTTCAAGATTACCCATGTCTATGCGATCCAGGATCTGGAACTTAAAACCTGTGTCTCTTTTATGAAGAGAAAGGTGTTTGGCAAGGGCATTATTTTTACATCCAAAATGAATGACATTGAAAATAAGCCTATTGATGAAACTATAAAAAGGCCTAGCAACTACTGTCCACCACTACATTAAACATTAGCTGCTTTCAAAGTGAAATGTGAGATGGATATCAGGAAACTCCTTAGAAACCTCCTAAGAAAAAACTTTATAACTTAACACAGGGAGAAAGAAAAGCATTGATTGAGCTAGGTAATGATAAATCTAGGCATGTAATGAAGGCAGACAAGGGAGGAGGTATACTTGTGACTGATACCACTAGCTACAACCAAAAGATAGAGAACATGCTGGAGGATAACAGATTTTATGAGTTATTTACCATGGATGACATAAAAAGAGCATATGATTTATGGAACACTAATCTCACCACATTATGGGAAGAAAAACTTATTACTGAAAATCTTTATAATTATGGAACCCATGCCCACATTTACCTTACTTTTTTGGAATACCAAAGCCACACAAGAACAGAGAAGACCCACCTTATAGATTGGTAGTAGCAAGTGGAGGCTCCCTTACTGAAGCCACAGCCATTTACCTTGATTACTTGCTGAAATCTTTAGCAGAAAAGAATAAGTCATACATAAGAGATTCAATGGATTTTTTTGAGGAAAATAAAAAACATTGCAATGGAAGCTGACAATATTTTATTAACTATTAATGTGAAATCCTTGTACATAGTGCTCCCTCACAATTATTGTATAACAGCAGCTATGCAGTCTTTTAAGAAACAATCATGGTACACAGGCACAACTGCAAAAGTTAAGCAAGCTAATTAATCTTGTACTGGGCTTCAGTTTCTTTACTTTCAATGGCAAACACTTCAAACAAAAAACTGGCATAGCAATGGGGGCTGCCATGGCTCCCAGCATAGCTAACACAGCCCTGGGCAAGTGGGAGGAGGACTTTGTGTTAAACAACACAGACTACATGCAGCATATCACATGCTGCTTATGTTTTACTGATGACATCTTTATTGTGTGGGAAGGTGACACCTTGCAGCTTGGAGATTTTATCATTTACCTCAATCAAACAACCCCCTTCCTGAAGTTTACCTCTTCCCATAACTATACTTCAACCACTTTCTTAGATATGCATATTTCCACGGACACCAACAATAACAGAATCCCCACTGATCTATTCAGAAAACCAACGAGGGTTAACTTATTACTCCACAGTAAAAGTCTACATCCTACAAAAACAAGTATAATGTAGTGAAGTCCTAGGGCTATAGATTAGATAGAATTATCACAAAGATGGAACCATTTTTGAGAAACCTGAACAACTGAGAGAATGATTTTCTAGTCAGAGGCTATGAAAGTCAGATGTTAAAAACATCCTGGAAACCATTATAGAACTGAAAAGGACTGAAGCACCTTCACTCAAACTCCCCAGCAGGAGAATGTTAAGAAATTCCACAGAGAATAATAAATGCAAAAATAACTTTGGATTATGACAGTATCAAAGATGTTATTGAAGAAAACTGGGCCATTGTCACAGGAAACACTTTTCTTATTAACATCTTAGGTGAAGCTCCACCCTTTGTTTATAGGAAGGCCAAGAACACTAGGCGTTTTGTTGAATTTAAACCTAGACCATATGAGAGAAACACTAAAAGATGTAAAACTAATTGCACATTTTGTATATTTATATAGCAAGGTGATAGCTTTTATTGCCCTTATTTAAAGAAAATCATTAAGACCAGTACATGGGGGGAATGTAACACTACAAAAATAATTTACAGGTTACAGTGCAATCTATGTGATGCATTCTATGTGGGCAAGACTGTAAATAAACTTAAGTGTAGGATTTCATGTCATCTGTCATAAATCCACTCTGGATGTAAAAATAATGCACTAGCCAAACACCTTTCTCTTCATAAAAGACACAGATTTTAAGATCCAGATCCTGGATCGCATAGACATGGGTGATCTTGAAGGAGACATCCCAAATATCTGTAGAAACATGAACTCATGTGGCAATTAAAGCTGAACTCTTTTAGGAAGTCTGGACTAAACTACTACTGTTCAATTAAAAATGTATTGGAACTTAGAAAATTGCCACATTGTTTACATGACTAATTTTATTTTATTTTATTCTACCAGTTGGTTTTAAATGCCATTTTAAATCAGTTTTAATTTAAGTGTATATTTTGTTTCCGTCATCATACATTTTCTTTTTCTCTTTTTTTCCACTTTATTCAAAATGATGTGTAGTAACAATGCTAATTATACAATAATATGTTTATAGCTAGTTTTTAGGGTTCTTGTATACAGACATGAAGAAGTCTAAAAAGACGAAAGCGATATTTGTTAACAATAGATTATGAAAATAGAATATGATTTTTACAATTGATTTTTTTACGTGCAAAGTTTATATGTATATATTTATATATATTTTTTGATTACCAAATGGACTAAGGTTGATATATTTCTGCCATGTAGTATATTGTATTGGATAAAATCACAGACTTAATAATCTAGTTAATAATCTGGTTTAATAAGAGGTACCACATCATTATAAATTTTATTTAAAGTACATAAGGGTTATATTAGTATGACAGCTACTAAGTAGGGCAGGACCAGCTTTAATGTTACACTGATGGGGGAAGGAATGTGAATTTAACATGTGTACCAATAACACTTTGTTTTACAGCACAATAAACCACTCCCTTGCCTGATAAAAAGTATATATATATATATATATATTTATTTATTTTACATTTGTTAACCGGGCTAGACCAACTGGATATATGCCCATTTTCAGTGGAGGCCCGGGGAGAAAAGCTCCAACAAACAAAATAAACACACTATCATATATAATACGAGACATTTAGAAATACAGTTGAATGTACAGATAATCATCCTATACACTGCATTTTGTTAGATTTCTGTAAACAGAATCATGATACATTTCAGCTATGGTTACCCATGCAAATATTTTGCTAACAATATAGTACAAGAGAATACTATTGTTTTATTTGACTTAAAAAGTAACTAGGTTATACACTCTCTTAGAAGTTAACAGATAAGTAACTAGTTTGTACAGTAATGGCAATAATGCCTTGAGAAATTAGGAGTAGTTAGTCTGGGTTAGAACAAGGGCATAACCATTGTGATTTACGGTATGGCTTCAATTTGGTTTTACATAATGCTATAGAGGTAATGGCGGACAGGTCTTTTGGGAGGGAGTACCAGATTTTTCCAACTGTGTTGGCAAACAAGGAGTCACCTGCCAAGTTGTTAGCTTTGCCTATTTGTACAAGTGGTTTATTTGCTGAGCGTAAGGTCTTGAGGTTGCTATAGGGGATGATTAAGTTAGTAAGTATAGGTGTGTTAGTAGGTTGGTACAAGATCTTGTGGGCAACTGTTAATTGATTAAATAGTATTATATTTGGCAGTTCTAGCCAACCTAGCTGTTTAAGATTATCACAATGGTGGGCTCTATAGGCAGATCCAATTGCAAATCTAGCAATGTTATTATAGGATATCACAAGTTTGTTGATGCTGTTTTTACATAGTTTTGTATATATAGGTGAGGCATAGAGGAGGGTAGAGATTAAGTGGGTATGGGCAATGGTGTTCCTGGCTAGTGGTGACAAAAAGGATTTAATCCTATATAGGGATCCTAGTTTTTTGTTGACTGCTTTTATAGTACTATTAATATGAGAATCAAAGGTGAAGTTGTTGTCAATAAGAACCCCAAGAAGTTTAGTAGTACAATCAGGAGATATAATAATGCCACTGCTTGATGTGACAGTAAAAATAAGTGGGGAGGCCCGATGTTTGGGAGTGAATAGTAGCAGTTTTGTTTTTTTGGGATTCAGAATGAGGCATCGATGTAGAAGCCATTTTTCAACTATGTTAAACACATTTTGGGTTATGGACTGTAAGACAGATGGTGAGGTGCAGAGCATATTAGCATGGAATCGTCTGCATATTGGATACAAATAGCTTGAGGTATAACAGAGTATAGATCATTTATAAAAATAGAGACTAGGAGAGGACCTAATATGGAGCCTTGAGGGACCCCAAGGGCAATTGGAAGGTGGGAGGATAGGTTGTTTTCCCATAGGACAGCCTGATGCTTGTTATCTAAGTATTATTGGAAACATTGAATAGCTAGTGTATCTAGAGACAGGGTTTTGAGTATATTAATGAGTAGGTGGTGGTTAACCATATCGAAGGTTTTTGAAAGATCAATGAAGAGGGCTGAGGATAATGTATCTTTGTTGTGATTCTTATTAATACAATCTGTGAATGATAAAAGAGCAGAGGTGGTGCTATGAAATGGTCTAAAACCATGTTGGCAGTTGGCTAGTAAATTGTTTTCTATTAGGTGGTTTAACAACTGTTTATGAATGCATTTCTCCATGATCTTAGCCAGTGGAGATAAAATGGCTACAGGTCTATAATTTTATAATTCATTTGAGTTGCCTCTCTTATGCAAGGGGATAATGTGAGAGATTTTCCAGATTGATGGGATAGTTCCTTCTGCAATAGTTCTGTTTATCAGGATAGATACTGGGAAGGCTATGGCTTTTGCAGCTTTTTGCAGATATATATATATATATATATATATATATATATATATACATACATATATTTAGAAAGTTTGTGAGGAAACAGATTGCCTGCTTGGATTACTTTTGAATATTTAGTAATTCTGTACAATATTTCAAATTATATATTTTTTATTATTTTTTTTTACTTAAGACACGTTTAAGTTCACTACTTCTACTACTACTGTCTGATCTGATCAAAATACAGTGATTAACTAGAGCTATATGGACTGAAAATCTTCCACACAGAGAAGTTTCTTATACTGTTTTGCAAATAAAGTAAACCTCACACAGTATAAAGAAGGGTCACTTAAAAAAGCAAGCTGATCATAAAGGGAGTTGCAACCCTACTTTCTGCGTAGATGGTGTATCAGTAATTGGGAAAAAGCAGATGCAGTAAATTTGTTGTCAAAGACTGAAGTGTTTTTCACTGCCCAGATCAATGTTAAATCCAATGATCTCAAAGCAGACACTGATTCAAAGTATACTGTTATTATCAGTGGACACATTTCCTAAGGTAAGAGCTGGTGAGCAACTTAATGTGGCCAGTTGTGTGAAACTTGTTGCTTGTGGAGGTGAAGAAATTCAAACCAAAGGGTCAGTAATGCTTTCATGTTATATGGCTAGGAACTGCTATAGCTTACTATGTAGTCAGAAGACCTGTGCAATCATTACTGGGTCTCAGAGACAGTTTCAGAATGAATCTGCTTTCCTTTACCAAAGAGGTTCATCATATAAGCACATGTTAAAAATAGTACTGCATTTATCTGCTTATTTATATGTTTACTGAAAATTGTGAGCTGTCTCTCTGTTCTATCCCTGTCTGCAGTTAGTTTTCCCCACCCGCTCTCCCTGTTCTTGTTGTGGTATTAATCTTGGTGACTTTGGAATTGACCGCCCCCTCCTGTAAATTTGTGTTTGAACACTCCTCCTGGGCCCATCTCATTTGCTCACTCAACCGAGTACAGTGAGATCATATTTTGATTTCAGACACTCCTGCCATTCCCATCTGTTCAGCACTATCCCAGGTCTATCCTAGTCTAGACTCATTAGCTCATCCTGCCTAATACAGAGAGAACATTTGAGTAGGCATACCCACTTAGGCCCTGAACTTGTCTGATTGAAGGACTGCTGGAACATGGCTCAGTTCTGATGTTTTTTACTGGTTAACTGGGTAATTTATTCAAATCAGTTTGCTTGTTTTCTATTGTTATATATTAAAAGTAAATAAATAAAAAAATTGCACTTTATCTGCTTTTACTGCATTTGTGTTTCTTCCTACTTAATTACCTTATTTTGCATTTGCCTCTTTTTAAAAGTACTCAGTTGTGTTTATTCTGCTGCACTTTTTACTGCTTGGTGGTAGCCTGATTAAATTGTAACTGTTATTCTAAGTCTTTTGGTTATTGCACTTCGGCTTCAGACCAGTTGTTTTACATTAAGGAGGTTTGTGGTCTACACTGTTGTGGCAGGACAGGTAGCTTACATCCTTTTAAGTTGGGAATTGCTGATTGAAGGCTCAGTGTCTGTTATTCTAAGTGTGTTAGTTCTGGTTTAAGCACTTGGGCTCCAGGCCAATTATTTTATATTAAGAAGGTTTGTGGACTGCACTCTTGTGGGATGAGAGGCAAGATTCTACCCTTCTGAGATGGGAATTTCTGGTTAAAGGCTTACTCTGCCTGCTCATTTAAACTGTTTTTCTGATATTGGTGCGCCTTGTCTGCTGTAGCATAGACTAGATTCAGGCCTGCTGAATCTAGCTTTGTTTATATAACTTGAGCACTAATCCAGGCCATCTTTTTTTGGAGAAGGTTCCCCTGCACCCTAGTGGCAGGAGTGTGCGGTTAGAACCGGTCAGATTGAAGACTGCTGGAACAGGGCTCAGTTTTGAGTTTTTTTTACTGGTTAATTGGGTAATTTGTTTAAATCAGTTTGCTTGATTTCTATTGTTTATATATATATATATATATATATATATATATAAATTGCACTTTATTCATCTGCTTTTACTGTATTTGTGTTTCTTCCCACTTTATTACCTTATTTTGCTTGTGCTTCTTCTTAATAGTACTCAGTTGTATTATTCTGTTGCAGTTATTACTGCTTGGTAGTAGCCTGATTAAATTGTAACTGTTATTCTAAGCCTTTTGGTTTAAGCACTTGGGCTTCAAACCAGTTGTTTTATATTAAGAAGTTTTGTGGACTGCATTGTTGTGGTAGGACAAGTAGCTTACATCCTTCTAAGTTGGGAATTGCTGATTGAAGGCTCAGTGTCTGTTATTCTAAAAGTGCATTAGTTCTGGTTTAAGCACTTAGGCTTCAGGCCAATTATTTTACATTATGAAGGTTTGTAGTCTGCACTCTTGTGGGAGGAGAGGCTAAATTCTGCCCTTCTGAGCTGGGAATTTCTGGTTAAAGGCTTATTGTGCCTGCTTATTTGATCTGTTTCTTTCTGAAATGTATGTGCCTTGCTTGCTGTAGCCCTGAAGTTAGTAGTTTATTGGCCATTTTGGGCTAATTTCTATCTCTTTCATTTCCCTGCTATAAAAACAGCATTTGCGCGGTTTTGCGTGCCGGGCAGTGCCGATTAGCTAGGGTTAAACTATTACTGGCTCCACGTAGTCTGCTCTTTAATTTTTCCCTTGGAACTAGACAAACTTTCAACTTAAGCACTCAAACCATTCATTTCACAGCCCAGCACTTGCTCAAAACTCACAGCAAGCGCTAATTAACCCTTACACTAGACCACCTACACTGTCCAGAAGGACAGGGCTCTCCATTCATCCCTACCAGCTAATCAGTAATACAGCTCACTTTATCTATTCAGGCATGTCCAAAGGGCAGTTTCAGGTGTACTCTCCAGTCCAACTGGTGAATCTGGGCTTTTTGAGGCAATGTTACAACTGCCTCATGTACAGAGACAACCCTCTCCTCCTACCACCAAACACTAATATATGCGAGAGATGCAATTATACAGCCAAACTGGAGGCAAAGCTCTCTCAACCCAAGAATGGAACTGACAGTAAAGAGGAGAAGGAAAATACTTGCAACGCACCACCAGTCTCACATAGACCTACTAAACCAACACTGGCAAATAACATACATAAACACACAAAAACATACTCAGAGGCTTTAAATAAAAATCTGCAAAAGCAACAGAGACCTCCAAAGCAGACACTCAAGCAACCTCCACACCCCATCACAAACCATGAAACACATACTTCACATAATCAGTGTGCCACGCAATCACAGCCCTTAAGGCAAAATAACATACCCAACACACTAGTAACAGGTAACTCTAAAGTCAGGCACATTGATGTCCTACTAACTAGGCTGGACAAGGAAAAGGTTACAGTTAGCTGCCTGTTGGGTGCCAGGATCTGCCACATAACACAAGAACTCAGGTCACTCCAGAACAAGTACAAATATGACTGTCATTGTCCATGTTGGTGTGACTGACCTGAGACATGCCTCCCTGGACTACATGAAGAGAGGCATGAAAGAGCTCTTTGATCACGTAGCCCAGGCCGGTATGACCCTGACCCTGAGTGGCATCCTGCCCTCACCAAGAATGATGCCACAGTATAAAGAAAAAATGATCAGTTTCAACAATAAGTTTTTGGTGTCATTCAAAGGGGATCCAGTATCTGTCCACCTGGGATGACATGCTCGATAAGCCATGTTGCTTTGCAAGAGATGGCTTGCACTTGTCACCTTTAGGCTTTCGAATACTGGCCAAGGCTTTTGCCACTCCCATAGTGCCTCTTTTAGGCAAGGCTCAAAAGACAAACCCACCACCGTAAATAGCAAAAGTAACCAAAAACTGAGGGTAATGCTACTCAATGCCAGAAGTCTAAACCTTAAAATGCATGCACTTGAGGCACACCTCAGTATGGAGAACATAGATATCTATGCAGTAACAGAAACCTGGTTTAAGGCTCCAGAGAGCACCCCAGCACTACCAGGCTACAACTCATACCATACTTTTCGGACACAGAACCCGGACCAAAACACAAAAGGTGGGGGTGTATCCATATTCATCAAGGATAACCACACCTCCAGGTTAGTGGCACAGCACAATGCCTCAAAGATCATCCATGTACAACTAACAACGGGCAAAACTGCAATTCAAATTGTAGCTTGCTACAGATAGCCAACCATGACCCAGGACCCCCATTCCACGTTTCTGGAGACACTGGAAAATATGAAGGTCCTATCAAATGCCCTAATATTGGGTGATTTCAATTACCCAAACATTAACTGGGAGAATTACTCAAGTACTAACTCCCTTGCCCAACGCTTCCTAGAATTTATAAACTCGAACACCTTGGATCAACTGGTCAACACCCCCACCAAAAGTGACAACATATTGGACCTGGTCATCACCAACATGGGCGACCGGTGTTCTACACTGGAGGCCACACCCTCGCTGGTTAAATCAGACTATAGAGTAATCACTGTGGATATCCACATTCCGCCTCCATCCCCAATCAAGGAAACCACCATGAAAAACTTTTCAAAAGCAAACTTTACATTACTTAAGACCGAGGTGGAATGGTTCACAGCCCCCATGCTAAAGGACAATGCTGTCCAAGCTGCTGAATCCCTTACAAAGGCACTCTATAAGCACCTGCAAAAATGCATGGATCATGCTATCCCACGGAAAACCAAAACTCACTCCTCCAAGAAAAGGAAACCAGTCTGGTGGACCCCTGCCATAAACAAGCTATACAATAGAAGGAGGAAACTAGTGCAGAAGAGAGTAAAATCTCAAGAAGGAAAGACATCCCTGATCAGTATCAGCAAGAAAAGTACAGTTTTGTACCTACCATAAATGTAGATGTTCGAAGATCCACATTGCTGCAGTCCTTACACTTGGGTAGTCCGCTGTCCTCGGTCGGCCCGAATATCAAAGTATAAGGCTGACGTCGGTCAAGGCGCATTTGACTGACATCAGGACGTCAGGGTACAAATGCGCATGACCGACGTCATATCCTCAGTCTTTTCTTGACCCAGATGTCAGAAGACCCTAAAAATAAAGGTCAAAACCAAAAGACAGCAAACAACCAACCCACCACCCTTGCACTAACTATATGTACAATATATACAAAATACACAATATGTACAACCCAACCCACACAACCACCTCTAACTACAGAGGGGAAGGAGGGAGGGTAAATTGGACTGCAGCAATGTGGATCTTCGAACATCTACATTTATGGTAGGTACAAAACTCTACTATGTTCTTCATCTCACATTGCTGCAGTCCTTACACTTGGGTAGAATCCCAAAGCAGAGGTAAGGGAGGATGGCTAACTATAAGGAAGCAGGAGCTGCCAAGATGCCCTGCAAAACAGCAGTGGCAAAACCAGCCCTGGATTTAGAGTAAAGTGACAAGTGATAATGCCTAGAGAAAGTATGCACTGAACTCCAAGTAGCTGCCTCCAAAATATCCTTGGTTGCCACTCCCTCAAAAGCTGTTGAAGTGGCAGTAGCCCTAGTGGAATGAGGCCTAATCCCAGCTGGAATCTCCTTGCCATGATGGGAATAACAGAAAGCAATGCAAAACCCAATCCACTTAGAAATAGTTTGTTTTGACACAGGCTTGCCCTGAGAACTCAAAGCAAAAGAAACAAACAACTGCTGAGACTGCCTGAACCCTTTAGTTCTGTCCAAATAATATCGCAACTGCCTGTGTACATCTAAAGTGTGCAAAATCTTTTCCCTTTATTTTGGGGATTTGCATAAAAAGTAGGCAAATGAATAGTTTGGTTTAAAGCCACACTAGAAACCACCTTAGGCATAAAGGAAGGATTAGTACGTAATGATACCCTATCCTTATGGAAAATCAAGAAAGGCTCAACTGCCATAAGGGCCTGCAATTCAGAAACCCTTCTTGCAGAAGTAATTGCCAACAAAAAAGCAGTCTTCCATGACAAATATTTCAACTCAGAAGTAGCTGCAGGCTCAAAAGGTTGTAGAGTGAGTTTCTCCAACACAAAATTGAGATCCCAAGCAGGAGTAGGAGCTCTTTGGGGGTCTTATATTCTTTGCCCTCTAAGAAATTGCTTGAACAAAGGATGAGAAAACAATGGTGGGTCACAATCATAGTGAGCCGAAATTGCTGCAGCATGAACCTTAATAGAAGAGAAAGACAAACCTTTGTCCAGTAACTCAGTAAGATATTGAAGAGCCACACTCAAATTAGGCTCAGAAACATCAAAATCTTTTGCTGCACTCCAAAATAAAAATCTCTTCCATTTATCAGCGTACACTTTCCTTGTACTAGGCCTTCTAGCTTCCAAAATCACATTCAAAACTTGTTGTGGAAGTTGAGACCCTTTATGGTTCAAAACAGAATATGCCAGGCTGTTAGGTGAAGAGAGTGAAGTTTGACATTGAGCAAATGGCTGTCCTCCTGTGACAACAGGTGTGGAATCGAAGGCAAAGGCCATGGAGGCTTCCGTACCAGACTTCTCAGTAATGGGTACCAGTGCTGTCGAGGCCAATCTGGAGCTATCAAAATCATCCTTGGCTTGTCCTGTCTGACCTTTAGAAGTACCTTTGGGAGGAGAGGCAGAGGTGGAAAGGCATACACATGAAGATTGCTCCAATTGAAAGAAAGAGCATCTACTTTCCAAGCTGTGGGATGAAACCTTTTTGTGCAAAACTTTGGCAGCTGATGGTTTAGTGGAGAAGCGAACAGATCTATGTCTGGAGTTCCCCATGACACTGTCAATTTCTGAAACACATGAGGATCCAATTTCCACTCGTGGGGATCCATAATTCGTCTGCTCAACACATCTGCTAAGGAGTTCTGTGCTCCTGGCAGAAACCTTGCCTGAAGATTGAGTTGTAAATTGAGAGCAGTCTCCCACAAAATCATTGCTTGCCTGCATAGAGGATAAGAATGCGTTCCCCTTGCTTGTTGATGTACCACATGACAGTTGTGTTGTCTGTTAGAATCAACACCTGCCCTGGAAGAAGTAAATCCTTGAAAGCTATTAATGCAAACTGGACTGCTAACATCTCCTTTAGATTGATATGTAGATGCTGTAGTCTGGCAGGCCACTTGTCTTGTATCCACTTTCCATTTAGATGAGCTTCCAAGCTTTGTCTGAGGCATCTGTCGTTAAAATCTGACTCGCCTCTGGCCGGGTCACAGAGAGTCCCTTGTTTAGGTGACATTCCTGAGCCCACCACAAAAATTCCTTTTGAATGCAAGGTATTATTTGAATGACAGTGTCTAGATCCTGGCAGTGCTGTGTCCATACATTTTGAGATACCATTGTAGCTTCCTCATAGGTGAGGCATAGAGGAGGGTAGAGATTAAGTGGGTATGGGCAATGGTGTTCCTGGCTAGTGGTGACAAAAAGGATTTAATCCTATATAGGGATCCTAGTTTTTTGTTGACTGCTTTTATAGTACTATTAATATGAGAATCAAAGGTGAAGTTGTTGTCAATAAGAACCCCAAGAAGTTTAGTAGTACAATCATGAGATATAATAATGCCATTGCTTGATGTGACAGTAAAAATAAGTGGGGAGGCCCGATGTTTGGGAGTGAATAGTAGCAGTTTTGTTTTTTTGGGATTCAGAATGAGGCATCGATGTAGAAGCCATTTTTCAACTATGTTAAACACATTTTGGGTTATGGACTGTAAGACAGATGGTGAGGTGCAGAGCATATTAGCATGGAATTGTCTGCATATTGGATACAAATAGCTTGAGGTATAACAGAGTATAGATCATTTATAAAAATAGAGACTAGGAGAGGACCTAATATGGAGCCTTGAGGGACCCCAAGGGCAATTGGAAGGTGGGAGGATAGGTTGTTTTCCCATAGGACAGCCTGCTGCCTGTTATCTAAGTATTATTGGAAACATTGAATAGCTAGTGTATCTAGAGACAGGGTTTTGAGTATATTAATGAGTAGGTGGTGGTTAACCATATCGAAGGTTTTTGAAAGATCAATGAAGAGGGCTGAGGATAATGTAGCTTTGTTGTGATTCTTATTAATACAATCTGTGAATGATAAAAGAGCAGAGGTGGTGCTATGAAATGGTCTAAAACCATGTTGGCAGTTGGCTAGTAAATTGTTTTCTATTAGGTGGTTTAACAACTGTTTATGAATGCATTTCTCCATGATCTTAGCCAGTGGAGATAAAATGGCTACAGGTCTATAATTTTATAATTCATTTGAGTTGCCTCTCTTATGTAAGGGGATAATGTGAGATATTTTCCAGATTGATGGGATAGTTCCTTCTGCAATAGTTCTGTTTATCAGGATAGATACTGGGAAGGCTATGGCTTTTGCAGATATATATATATATATATATATATACATACATATATTTAGAAAGTTTGTGAGGAAACAGATTGCCTGCTTGGATTACTTTTGAATATTTAGTAATTCTGTACAATATTTCAAAATATATATTTTTTATTATTTTTTTTTGACTTAAGACACATTTAAGTTCACTACTTCTACTACTATTGTCTGATCTGATCAAAATACAGTGATTAACTAGAGCTATATGGACTGAAAATCTTCCACACAGAGAAGTTTCTTATACTGTTTTGCAAATAAAGTAAACCTCACACAGTATAAAGAAGGGTCACTTAAAAAAGCAAGCTGATCATAAAGGGAGCTGCAACCCTACTTTCTGCGTAGATGGTGTATCAGTAATTGGGAAAAAGCAGATGCAGTAAATTTGTTGTCAAAGACTGAAGTGTTTTTCACTGCCCAGATCAATGTTAAATCCAATGATCTCAAAGCAGACACTGATTCAAAGTATACTGTTATTATCAGTGGACACATTTCCTAAGGTAAGAGCTGGTGAGCAACATAATGTGGCCAGTTGTGTGAAACTTGTTGCTTGTGGAGGTGAAGAAATTCAAACCAAAGGGTCAGTAATGCTTTCATGTTATATGGCTAGGAACTGCTATAGCTTACTATGTAGTCAGAAGACCTGTGCAATCATTACTGGGTCTCAGAGACAGTTTCAGAATGAATCTGCTTTCCTTTACCAAAGAGGTTCATCATATAAGCACATGTTAAAAATAGTACTGCATTTATCTGCTTATTTATATGTTTACTGAAAATTGTGAGCTGTCTCTCTGTTCTATCCCTGTCTGCAGTTAGTTTTCCCCACCCGCTCTCCCTGTTTCTTGTTGTGGTATTAATCTTGGTGACTTTGGAATTGACCGCCCCCTCCTGTAAATTTGTGTTTGAACACTCCTCCTGGGCCCATCTCATTTGCTCACTCAACCGAGTACAGTGAGATCATATTTTGATTTCAGACACTCCTACCATTCCCATCTGTTCAGCACTATCCCAGGTCTATCCTAGTCTAGACTCATTAGCTCATCCTGCCTAATACAGAGAAAACATTTGAGTAGGCATACCCACTTAGGCCCTGAACTTGTCTGATTGAAGGACTGCTGGAACATGGCTCAGTTCTGATGTTTTTTACTGGTTAACTGGGTAACTTATTCAAATCAGTTTGCTTGTTTTCTATTGTTATATATTAAAAGTAAATAAATAAAAAAATTGCACTTTATCTGCTTTTACTGCATTTGTGTTTCTTCCTACTTAATTACCTTATTTTGCATTTGCCTCTTTTTAAAAGTACTCAGTTGTGTTTATTCTGCTGCACTTTTTACTGCTTGGTGGTAGCCTGATTAAATTGAAACTGTTATTCTAAGTCTTTTGGTTATTGCACTTCGGCTTCAGACCAGTTGTTTTACAATAAGGAGGTTTGTGGTCTACAGTGTTGTGGCAGGACAGGTAGCTTACATCCTTTTAAGTTGGGAATTGCTGATTGAAGGCTCAGTGTCTGTTATTCTAAGTGTGTTAGTTCTGGTTTAAGCACTTGGGCTCCAGGCCAATTATTTTACATTAAGAAGGTTTGTGGTCTGCACTCTTGTGGGATGAGAGGCAAGATTCTACCCTTCTGAGATGGGAATTTCTGGTTAAAGGCTTACTCTGCCTGCTCATTTAAACTGTTTTTCTGATATTGGTGCGCCTTGTCTGCTGTAGCATAGACTAGATTCAGGCCTGCTGAATCTAGCTTTGTTTATATAACTTGAGCACTAATCCAGGCCATCTTTTTTTGGAAAAGGTTCCCCTGCACCCTAGTGGCAGGAGTGTGCGGTTAGAACCGGTCAGATTGAAGACTGCTGGAACAGGGCTCAGTTTTGAGTTTTTTTTACTGGTTAATTGGGTAATTTGTTTAAATCAGTTTGCTTGATTTCTATTGTTTATATATATATATATATATATATATATATAAATTGCACTTTATTCATCTGCTTTTACTGTATTTGTGTTTCTTCCCACTTTATTACCTTATTTTGCTTGTGCTTCTTCTTAATAGTACTCAGTTGTATTATTCTGTTGCAGTAATGCTACTCAATGCCAGAAGTCTAAACCTTAAAATGCATGCACTTGAGGCACACCTCAGTATGGAGAACATAGATATCTATGCAGTAACAGAAACCTGGTTTAAGGCTCCAGAGAGCACCCCAGCACTACCAGGCTACAACTCATACCATACTTTTCGGCCACAGAACCCGGACCAAAACACAAAAGGTGGGGGTGTATCCATATTCATCAAGGATAACCACACCTCCAGGTTAGTGGCACAGCACAATGCCTCAAAGATCATCCATGTACAACTAACAACGGGCAAAACTGCAATTCAAATTGTAGCTTGCTACAGATCGCCAACCATGACCCAGGACCCCCATTCCACGTTTCTGGAGACACTGGAAAATATGAAGGTCCTATCAAATGCCCTAATATTGGGTGATTTCAATTACCCAAACATTAACTGGGAGAATTACTCAAGTACTAACTCCCTTGCCCAACGCTTCCTAGAATTTATAAACTCGAACACCTTGGATCAACTGGTCAACACCCCCACCAAAAGTGACAACATATTGGACCTGGTCATCACCAACATGGGCGACCAGTGTTCTACACTGGAGGTCACACCCTCGCTGGTTAAATCAGACTATAGAGTAATCACTGTGGATATCCACATTCCGCCTCCACCCCCAATCAAGGAAACCACCATGAAAAACTTTTCAAAAGCAAACTTTACATTACTTAAGACCGAGGTGGAATGGTTCACAGCCCCCATGCTAAAGGACAATGCTGTCCAAGCTGCTGAATCCCTTACAAAGGCACTCTATAAGCACCTGCAAAAATGCATGGATCATGCTATCCCACGGAAAACCAAAACTCACTCCTCCAAGAAAAGGAAACCAGTCTGGTGGACCCCTGCCATAAACAAGCTATACAATAGAAGGAGGAAACTAGTGCAGAAGAGAGTAAAATCTCAAGAAGGAAAGACATCCCTGATCAGTATCAGCAAGAAACTATGATCCTTCATAAAATCATCCAAGGCTAGCTTCGAAAGAAAAATTGCCAAGGACTCCAAAGATAACCACAAAGCGTTCTTTAGCTATGTCAAGTGGAAACTCTCAGATCTGCTCTGAGTTAGTGCACAATGGCACAAAATACACTGAACCGACTGATATTGCCAACATTCTGGCAGACAGGTATAGTGAAAACCTCACCCCCCTCTCACCCCTTAAAGGGCCCATAACCATACCAGAAAAATGTAGTGCCCTGGTAATCACTGACACACAGGTTAAAACAGCCCTATCCAAAGCCAAAAATACAGCTTCAATGGGACCAGACGGTGTCCCAGGCTGTGTCTTACATGAGCTCTAAAATGAACTAACCTCTCACCTAAACACACTGTTCAAACTCAGCCTCTCTACAAGCTATGTACTCAGAGTGGTGCACAGCAACAGTTATCCCGCTCCACAAAGGTGGAGCCACAACGGACCCCGGGAGCTATCGCCTTATAAACCTGACTAGCCTGGTCTGCAAGGCTGTGGAGTGCATCATCATGGAATTCATTAACAGAGACATTGGGAACCTTCAAACAATGGACCCTACCCAGTTTGGTTTTGTTAAGAGTAGATCATGCCTCCTAAACCTGGTGGACTTCTTTGAGACAGTTACCAAGGCTTTTGGAGGGAAATGAGGTCCACACAGCCTACCTAGACCTCACAAAGGCTTTCAACATCATTCCCCATTCTGGTATTATAGACAAGCTCACCAGCCTGAACATAAACCCCTATCTCATGAGATGGGTTGCCAATTCGCTCACGGATAGAACCCACACAGTGAAAGTTGCAGGCTCTAGGTCCGACTCTAAACCAGTTACAAGTGGCATCCCCCAGGGCTCAGTCCTGGGACCCCTCTTGTTCGGTATGTACTTCTCAAAGGTACACACAAGCACAGGAGGGCTATGGCTGACCAAGTTCACAGACGAATGCAAACTGGGGGCCATAATTGACTCTCCAGCTGATACAGACATCCTCCAGAAGGGTCTCACTGAGACTGATACCCTGTGTCAAAACCATGGCCTCAAGCTAAATGCCAAAAAGTGCATAGTCATCCCCTTTGGAAAAAACAAAGTACCCATGAACTACCACATACGTGGTAGTCCCCTTAATACAGAAAATGTAATAAGGGATATGGGGACCCAAGTAGATAGTAATCGCTCCTTTGATAATCATATTGCCAAGGTGATTAGAAAATCCTTCTATGTGGCCCACCTAATCACAAAAGGGTTTGCATCTAGAACAAGAGAGGTTATCATGCCCCTCTACTCATCACTCATCAGACCCATCATAGAGTAAAATGCCCCATTTGGGATGTACCTTACAAGACACCTGCAACAGCTGGAAAGACCACAGAAGTACCTCACCAAGAGGATTAATGGCCTCAAACAGATGCCCTATGCAGCCCGACTGAAGAAACTCCAGCTGTACTCAGTTGCATACCATTTACTCATAGGTGATCTCTGCCTGACATACAAGGCCATGTCCAACCCAGAATTGATGGACATGCTCCACCTAAAAAAAAAAAAAAAATCCCCAAGAGCCACACACTCTAGGGATCTAAATCTCACCACAACGATAAATAGCACATGCTGGAGGGATAGATTCCTGTCCCAGAGACTTCCCATGCTTTAGAACAGGATTCCAATCTACATTAGGCAGAGCTCCTCACTAACACTCTTAAAGAGAAACCTTGGCGAGTGGATGGGAAACAGAAAATTTACCTTGGGGATCACTGCAGTGGCTCTGCTGGACAGAGGCACAGGGAAGTAATGGCTCTGCTGGACAAGGCACAGGGAACTAATCTAAGGGGGTGGCGAAAGCCAACACATTCTGGCTAGGCTTATAGATGCCCTCAGGCAGAGAGCCTAGTACTTACCTATGAACCTATGTCTCAGTTCCAATTTCACTGATAAGATTTTCTCAGGGTATTCTGTTTTTTATGACAAGTTAGGCAAACTTCCAGGTGTGTATTCTATGAAGTTAGACCCAGAGGTCAAGTCCAGTGGTCAGACCAGCAAGAAAAGTTCCAATAGCTACGCAGAATAAAGTCAAAACTCAGTTGGATAAAATGGTGCAGTAAGGTGTAATTAGTCCAGTTACAGAACCAAATGAATAGGTGTTGTCTATGGTAGCAGCCCATAAAAAAGGCTCAGACAAAATGAGAATACACACTGACCCAACACATTTGAACAAAGCATTAAAGAGACCACATTATTCTATGCGTACAGTCAAGGAAGTTACAGCCCTAATACTGAATGCCATCTATCTTGGATGCAAAAAGTTCACTTTGGCAAGTGATGCTTGATCGCAAATCTTCACTACTGACTACTTTCAGTACCCCATTTGGAAGATATAGGTTCCTCAGGATGGCATTTGGAATAAATTCTGCAAGTGAATTCTTTCAGCGTGCAATGGAGCAAATGTATTCAGGTTATCCTTGTGCCATAATAGTAGATGATTTATTGGTTGGAGGCAATGGTGAAGCAGAGCATGACAGAAAAGTTCTAGACAGAACACGTGAAGTGAAATAGAAGCTCAATCCCCTGAAGTGTAAATTCAGACTACCAGGAGTTACATATGTAGGTCATTTATTTACTAGTACTGGCTTGTGACCAGACCTGTCAAAGTAAGCAGCCATTCTAGAGATGTCAGGACCAAATAATACTCAGGCTCTACAACTTTTCTTGGCATGGTCAACTATTTAGTCAAGTTTATACCAGACTTCAGTGAGCCGACAGTGTTGGTGCGCAAAAATGTTACAAACTGGAACAGCACCAAAGAGCATTTGAAGACCTTAAGCAGAAAATTGCCACCCTACCTACAATAAGATTCTATGGTGTCAATAAACCAGTAACTCTTTCCTCTGATGCTTCAAAATTTGGTCTTGGTGCAGTTATTCTTTAAGAAGGCAGACCAATAGCCTATGCATCTAGAACTCTTACCCAAACTGAAATGCAATATGCGCAAATTGAGAAAGAACTTTTGGCAATAATATTTGCATGTTTAGAGTTTCATGATTATATTTATGGTCGAGCTATTCAGATTGAAACTGATCACTAACCTCTAGTCACTATTTTAAAGAAGCCTATGCATTCAGATCCAGCAAGATTACAAAGAATGATGCTCAGATTGCAAAAAAACAACTTCAAAATGGTCTATACAAAAGGCAAACTTATTTATCTGGGTAACACCTTATCCAGATCGCTCATAAATACAATATAACAGCTTAATGCAGAGAATTTTGACTCTGATGTCATGGAAGTGCGTAATTTTTTCTACCACGAGACTTGATGAGCTGAGTGATCATACAAAGACTGATCCAGTTTTGCAAAAGTTCAACCACTTCATTAATGTTCGATGGCCGTCAAAACTATCTAGTGTACCACTGAAGTGCAAACTTATTTTTCTTACATAGATGAGATGTTAATGGAAGATGCCATTATTTTCAAAGGTCCTAAAATTGTTGTTCCTGTTTCTTTACAACGTGAATATATCCAGATTTTGCATCGTGGTCACCCAGGTTCAGAATCTACCAACAAAAGGGCAAACAAACTAGTATTTTGGTCTTGTGTAGCAAATGATATTGATAAAGTACCTTCTTCTTGTTCGGTATGCAATATTACTAAACCATATTTGCAAAAAGAACCACTTCAGCTAAGTCAAGTTCCTGAACTACCTTGGTCAGCAGTAGCCACTGATATATTCGAGTAGAACAATCAGCATTACTTTCTGTTGGTAGACTCTTATTCAAACTGGTTTGAGATTGATTTACTACCTAACCTAACATCCACTGCTATCACCAAGTTGAAACGCCATTTCTCAGTCCATGGGAGTCCACAGAACCTTATCTCTGACAATGGTACCCAATTTACCAGTCAGTTGTTTCAGAAATTTGCAAAAGAATGGGACTTTGTACATGTTACTAGTAGTCCAGAATACCCACAGTCAAATGGATTAGCTGAATGTGAAGTACAGAGTGCAAAGCAATTACCAGAGAAGTCAAAGCATGATAATACCAATATCATTTTGAATTTACTCAATCTCAGAAACATACCCTGTGATGATATACTTGGCTCGCCTGCTCAGAGATTTCTATCTAGGCAAACCAGAAAAACCTTGCCTATCAGTTCCAGCTTGTTGAGGCCTTAGGCAAAGAACAGAACAATCAAAGCCCAACTATTCAGAAAGCATTTTTTCCAGAGGTCTAGCTATGATAAATCAAGCAGATTTATTTGTCCATTGAAAGGAGGACAGATAGTGAGGTTACAAATGGTGACAGGTTTCTACCAGATTGGTCAAGTAACTGGTATATGTTCCGAGTTGAGACTCTACGTTGTGGAATCTGAGGGTGTGGAGTGCAGGAGAAACTGCAGACATCATCTTCCTGCATCAGAAATGATATTGCAGCATTGTTCCTGTGATACAGACTCTACATCTCAGAGCAATCCAGACAATTTTCTTGTTGCAGAACATGTCTTAACTCCTACTTCCGTTTCTGATGTCCTGAAAGTTAAACATTTGGCAGAGACAGTCCTAGTTGCTAGACCTAGTTCTAATTTGTATGTCACATGATTTGGTCATATTTCCAGACATAGTGTGAAATACACAGAAACCTGGACATAACTGTCCATATGTATTTAGTTCTGTATAATTGCAAATCAAAGAATTACTTTGCATCTATAGCATGTCATCAATAATGCATGACCCATTTCTCAAAGAGGGAGGATGTAGAATAGAGTGTGTTGTATCCTTAAGAAGCATTTCCAAGGACAACACATGCATATGAATAGCAAGCACGTGCTAGCTTCAGTGCCATTTTCAGAGTGCAGCCACAATGTGAGCATGTATGAATGTGATAGCTAGTTTGTTTACAAGTTTATCTAAGTTAAAGTTATTAAGCCTCAGTCCTGATGTTTGTACATAATAAAGCTGTTTGAAGAAAATCCACAGATGTTCATCTGTTTTATCCTGACCAAATGAGCGACATTCAGATTTACTTAACTTCTAGACTACTAATCTTCTTCCCCTTTTGTTTTTTTTCCCCATTTTTTATAGGTTCATACTAGGCTATCTGCCCTAGGGCATTTATAAGCCTAGCCAGAATGTGTTTGGCTTTCGCCACCCATTTTAAATTTATTTTTCTATGCCCTTTTTCGAGGTTAGTATACTGTGCCTCTGTCTAACAGTGATGCAGAAGTGATACCCGGGGTAAACCTACAATCTCCCATCCACTCATCAAGATTTCTCTTGAAGAGAGTCAATGAGGGACTCTGCCTAACCTGGACTGGGATTTTATTCCAGAGTGAAGGGAGTCTCTGGGTTATGAATCTGTCCCTCCAGCATGTCCTATTTATTTCAGTGCTGAGGTTCAAGTCTCTCGAGCTCGTAGCTCGATGGGATTTGGATTTTCTGAGGTGCAGCATGTCCATTAATTCCGGGTTGGACATGGCTTTATACGTCAGGCACAGATTGCCTCTGAACAGGTGGTATGCCACTGAGTAGAGCTGGAGTTTCTTTAACTGGGCAGCATATGGCATCTGTTTGAGCCCTTTGATCCTCTTGGTGAGGTACTTTTAGAGTCTTTCCAGTTGCTGCAGGTGTCTGGTAAGGTACATCCCAAAAGGGGCATTGTACTCAATTATGGGCCTGATGAGGGATGAGTAAAGAGGCATGAAGACCTCCCCTGATCTAGATGTGAATCCCTTCATGATTAGGTGGGCTATATAAAATGTTTTTCTAACCACTTTGGCCACGTGGTTGTCAAATGAGAGATTGCTATCAACTTGGGTCCCCAGGTCCATAATCACTTCTTCTGTACTTAATGGATTACCATCTATGTGGTAATTTGAGGGCACTTTGTTTTTGCCAAAGGGGATGACTATACACTTTTTGGCATTTAGCTTGAGGCCATTGCTCCGGCACCAGTTGTCTGTTTCTATGAGGCCCTTTTGGAGGATGCTTGTGTCAGGTGGAGAGTCGATTATGGCACCCAGTTTGCAGTCATCTGCGAACTTGGTCAGCCACAGTCCTTCTGTGTTGGCCTGTACCTCCGAGAAATATATACTGAACAAGAGAGGTCCCAGGACTGAGCCTTGTGGGACACCACTTGTAACTGGTTTGGAGTCTGACATGGCTCCAGCAATTCTAACCATGTGGGTTCTGTCCTTGAGCCAGTTTGCAATCCATCTAGTGACATAGGGGTTTATATTTCAGCTGGTGAGCTTATCTATAATGCCAGAGTGGGGTATTGTATCAAAGGCTTTTGTGAGGTCCAGGTAGGCTGTGTGGACCACCTTCCCCTCGTCAATGGCCTTGGTGACTGTTTCAAAGAAATCAACCAGGTTTAAGAGGCAGGATCTGCCCTTAACAAAGCCGAACTGGGTAGGATCCAGTGTCTGTAGGTCCCCAATATCTTTATTTATGAGGTCCATGATGATCCTTTCCATAGCTTTGCAGACCAAGCTAGTCAGGCTTATGGAGCGATAGTTTCCAGGATCCGTTGAGGCACCACCTTTATGGAGAGGGACCACTGTTGCTGTCGCCACTCTTTGGGCACATATCCTGTAGTAAGGCTGAGATTGAAAAGTAGTTTTATGTTTGGGTTTAGCTCTTCTTGGAGTTCATGTAGGGCGCAGCCGGGACACCGTCTGGTCCCATTGATGGTGTGTTTTTGCTTTGGAGAGGCGGCTCTTACCTGAGCATCTGAGATGTCAGGGGCAGCACTCTGCTGGGATAGATATTTGCCCTTTTGGTGGGGAGAAGTTTGCGCTGAACCTGTCAGCTAGGATGTTGGCAATGTCTGTGGGTTCGTGTATTTTTGTCATTTTGGACTAATTCTGAGCATATCTGGGAATTACCACCCAGGTTCCTAACATAACTAAAGAAAGCCTTGTGATTATCCTTAGTGTCCTGTGCAATTTTTCTCTCAAAGCTGGCCTTAGACAATTTTATGAGTGCCCGTAGTTTTTTGCTAATACTGATCAGTGATGCCTTCCCTTTTTGGGATTTTGCTCTATCATTTAGTAGCTTCCTCCTTCTATTGCATAGTTTGTTTATGGCTGGGGTCCACCAGACAGGACGTCTGCCTTTGGAGGATTGGGTCTTGGTTTTATTTGGGATCGCATGATCCATGCATTCCTGAAGGTGTTCATAGAATGCATTTATAAAGGATTCTGCTGTCTGGGCCATATTTTCCACAGGCCCGGGGGCTTTGAAGGATTCCACCTCGGTTTTGAGGAGTGTAAAATTTGCTTTAGAGAAGTTTTTCACTGTGGTTTTCTGGGCAGGGGATGGGGTTGGGATGTGAATATCCAGTGAGATTAGTTTATGGTCTGATCTTACCAGTGAGGGATACACTTCTGTTCTGGAGCATAGAGTCCCCATGTTGGTAATGATCAGGTCCAGTATGTTTTCCCCTCTTGTGGGAGTGGTAACAAGTTGTTCCATAGCATTTGAGTTTATAAATTCTAGGAACCTTTGGGCTAGGGTGTTGGAGCTAGAGGAATGCTCCCAGTCTATGTTTGGGTAGTTGAAGTCGCCCAGTATAATGGTGTTTGGAGAGACCTTCATATTTTCCAGTGTTCTCAGGAAGGCCGAGTGGGGTTCCTGGGTTTGGGAGGGTGGTCTGTAGCAGGCTATAAACTGGAAGGCAATTTTACCCACTGTTAGTTGTGCATGGATAGTCTCTGATGCTTCGTGCTTTGCCACCAACCTGGAGGTGTGGGTATCTTTGATGAATATCGATACTCCCCCTCCTTTTGTGGTTCGGTCCAAGTTTTGGGGCCGAAAAGCATGGTATGAGGTATAACCTGGTAGTGCTGGGGTGCTCTCGGGACCCCTGAACCAGGTTTCTGTTACTGCACAGATATCGATGTTCTCCATGCTAAGGAAAGTTTTGAGTGCGTGCATCTTGAGGTTTAGACTTCTGGCGTTGAGTAGCATTACTCTTAGTTTCTTATCCCTTGTGATACCTATGGAGGTGGGTTTGTCTTTTGAGCCTTGCCTAAAAAAGGCACTATGGGGGTAGCAAGAGCCTTTGCCAATATCCAAAAGCCCAGGGGTGACAGGTGCAAGCCGTCCTTAGTGAAGCATCGTGGCTTGTCGAGCATATCATCCCAAGCTGACAGGCATTGGATCCCCTTTGAATGACACCAGTACTTAAGCCAATTGTTGAAATTGATCATCTTGTCTTCATATTGTGGCATCATTCTTGGTGAGGGTAAGATGCTACTCAAGGTCAGGGTCATACCGGCCTGGGCTACATGCTCAGAGAGCTCCTTTATGTCTCTTTTCATGTATTCTAGGGAGGTACGTCTCAGGTCATTCACACCAGCATGGACAATGACTGAGTCATATTTGTACTTGCCTTGTAGTGACCTGAGTTCTTGTGTTATGTGGTGGATCCTAGCACCTGACAGGCTGCTCACCGTGACCCTCTCCTTATTCAGCCTGGTGAGCGGGACGTCAGTGTGCCTGACGATAGAGTCACCTATTACAAGTGTATCAGGTGTGTTGTTTAGTCTTAAGGGCTGTGAATGTTCGGCACACTGGCTTTGTGAGATATGTGTTGCACGTGTTTTGTTTTGGGGTAGCGGTTGCTTG